>NC_057863.1:636780805-637082055 GCF_019393635.1 Dromiciops gliroides
TTCCTTTCCATTCCCTTCTTCCTAATTTCCTGACACTCTGTGCCCCCTTTCCCTCATCCCTTCTTCCCCTCTTCCTTCCCACCCTCTTCATGCCCCTAGACTGAATAAAAGAGGAATATAAAGCCCAAATTCCTTCCTCTTGAATTTAGAGATGGGTGGAGGGAGACAAAATCAGCAAATTAGAAGCACATCCAAGGAGAGTTAGATCCTGAGTGCAAGGGAGGGACTATGGCAGATGGAAATCCCTGGTAAAGAGGAGGAAGGGATCTCTGGGGTTAGGGATTCCAACCAAAGATGAATGAAAAGCCTGAGAAACAGAGTTTCTGGGTAATTAATAATCAATTTATTAATTAGGGCAACAAATAACAAATTGATGGTCAGTAGTTCCTCTCAGTAAGCAAAGGCAAAAAACCATGGGGATCCCTGAATGCTTAAATAGCTTTGGAAGATGGCATGCCTCTGACTAGTGAAAATCAAGCTTGATTGGTGAACAATTGTTCGTGTTGTTTGTCCTTCATCCAGAAAAGAACCATGACATCAGGGTGATATCATGACTTGCAGTGAATTGGATTTAAGTGGGGGAGCTCTGTGCAAGGTCACCAACCTCATTCTCTCTTCCAGAACCATCTGGGTCCAAAGCAAAATATGGATCAGGATGACTGGAGATGGCCCCAGATACTTAAGGCAATTCGGGTTAAGTGACTTGTCCAAGGTCACACAGCTAGTAAGTGTCTGAGGTGAGATTTGAACTCAGGTCCTCCTGACTCCAGAGTCAGTGCTCTATCCACTGTGTCACCTAGCTGACTGGAAAACAATTAATGAGGGGCTAGATTTTCCAGTGAGGAGGTATATGGAAAACCTTCAGCTCCTCCTGCTGAGAACTTGTCTTGACCACTCTAGTTGGTTTTCTTCTTCATGAGCTGGGTTCCCCTAAACTCTAATGGAGGGGTACAAGGACAGGGGCTTAATGCTTTGGGGCTGGAACTCACCTAGATTAGATTCTGTTTGCACTCCTCACAGAAGAAAGTTCTCTTGGTTGGGTAGGTTCCCACCCAAGATGGAGGATGTTGGTCTTGGAGGATTTGGGCAGTCTCATCTATTAGCAATGTCCTTCAAAGACTGACTGGGATACAGAGGCTAATTCCTGAATGAGGAAATCAAAGGAAAAAACCTGTAATCCTAATTAAATAATCACTTATTAACATAACAGAAAAACAATTATTTCTCTCAAACTGCTTCATTTTGTTGTTGTTCAGCTGTTTCAGCCATGTTTGACTTTTCATGATCCCATTTGGGGTTTTCCTGATAGAGATACTGGAACAGTTTGCCATTTCCTTCTCCACCTCATTTTACAGATAAGTAAATTGAGGCAAACAGGGTGAAATGACTTGCCCAGTGTCATACAGCTAATAAGTTTCTGAGGCTGGATTTAAGTTCAGGAAGATAAGTCTTCCTGACTGTGGGTCTGGCACTCTATCAACTGTGCCACCTAGTTGTCCAATCATCTCATTTTACAGAAGAAACTGAAGTAAACAGGGTTAAGTGACTTGGTCAAGGTCACACAACCAGTAATTGTCTGAGGTTGGATCTGAACTTAGGTCTAGGTCTGGTGCTCTATTCTTTGTACCACTCAGCTGCCTTCCTGACACCCAGTAGGCACTTAATAAATGCTTGTTGATTTTCCTTACCTCTGTGAGGACAAGCTTTCTTATACCTGAAGCAAAGGGGGCAAATTAGAAATTAGAGATTCTTAACTTATTTTGGGGAGCAGGCATGGATGCTTTTGGCAGTTCAGTGATGTCTCTGACTCCTTGCAGAACCATGATTTAAATGCATTAAAAAAAAGAGAGAAGGAAAGAAGCACTTATTTTTTTTTTCCAAATTTTTCTCCCTCCCTTTCCTCCCCCCTCCATAAGATTGCAATCAGGTTATACATGTACAATCCACAAGTGTTCTTTTTATCAGTTCTTTCTACAGCAGTGCATAGTATGCTTCCTCATTAGTTCCTTGGGATTGTCCTGGATCATTGTACTGCTGAGAATAGCTAAGTCATTCATAATTACTCATTGAACAATACTGCTGTCACTATGCACAATGTCCTCTCAGCTCTGCTCACTTCCCCATACATCGATGTTCATTAGTCTTTCAAGGTTTTTGGGGGATCATCCTGTTTGTCATTTCCTGTAGCACAAGTCCATTCCACTACAATCATAAAACACAGCTTTTTCCATCATTCCTCAATTGATGGACATTCCCTTGATTCTCAATTCTTAGCCTCCACCAAGAGTTGCTATAAATATTTTTTGTACAATTTCCCCCCTTTTCTCTTTTTCATGACTACTATTGTTAACTGTTTCCCTTCCATCCTATTCCCTTCCCCATGATATTTATTTTATTATCCATCTTCTTTCATCCTATCACTCTTCAAAAGGGATTTGCTTCTGTCTGTCCCCTCCCTGACTCTGCCCTTCCTGAAAGAAGCACTTATTAAATGCATAGTTTGTGCCCATCCCTGTGCTAGGTACTTGGCTTCATTTTATGTTTACTGTATTTCAGTGCCTCCTTTCTTCACCTCCCTGGCAATAAACACTTGTTACTGTTTTAGGTGTTTTAGGTTTATTGAGCAACCAGGCCAGATGAGGCAAGAATTCCCCTGCAGACTCACTTTGCAGGACATTTCCATGCCTTGTACTCTCTCCATGCCCTCAGGTTCTGATCAGGTAGGTTTCTGGGAGACAATCCTGCAATATCACCTGGAGAGGGGAAGAGAGGATAGAGTCAGGAAGGCCTGAATTTGAATCCTGCCTTACACATTTACTGGGTGAACCTTCCAACCTTGATTTCCCTATCTGTAAAATGGATGTAATAATAGCACCTCCTTCACAGAGTTGTGGTAAGACTCAAATGAGAAGTGTGCAAAGTTCGCTGGAAATCTTTAAAGTATAAATTAATTATGATTAAAATCATAGCATATCTGCATCCATGCCCCTCTCTCCTATGCCCTCCTCCTCTTCTCCCCTACTCCCAGCCTTCCCAGGTTCCTGCTTTTTAAAGTTACAGACTGGTTATATTCTCCCTCTTAGGAATTAAACCACAGGATCCCAGGTCTAGAGCTGGAAGGGATCTTGGACACATTCAAGTCCAATACCCTCATTTTACAGATGAGGAAACTGAGACCAAGAAAGGTTGTCCAGGGTATCACAGTCAGTAAGTGCTTGAAGCAGGATTCTAATTCAACTCTTCTGGCTCCCAGTCCTCTACTTTCTCCATTATATTGTGCTGTCTCTCACCCCCTCATTTTACAGATGGGGAAACTGAGGCCCTAAGAAGGTAAGTGACTAACCCTAGGTCATGCAGCCAGTGAGTGACAGGATCAAGATGAGGGCCCAGTCTTCCTGACACCCTGGACTATGGTTTCTCCTCATCCCCTGCTTTTTCCTTGCCCAAGATGGTCAGAATGTTAATGATTACTCAACTCATACCCTTCATGGAGGCACTGGAGTGTACAGCTGGAGAGTATGAGGTGGATGGGCAGTGCTGCCCGCCTTGCCATGCAGGTAAGTCAGAGGTTTCTTTCTCTGGGACAAATAATCCTCTTACTCTGCTAAATGCCTCCTATCCCAGGCTCTCTTTCTTCATGGGTCCATTCAAATTCCAGAACCATTGAATCTCAGAGCTTGTTGTTGTTGTTTGTCTTTCGTTTGCAAAGAGACCATGACATCTGGGTGATGACACAACTTGCACTGAATTGGATTTAAGTGAGGGAGGGCTGTGTAAGATCATCAGTTTCACTCTTTCCTCCAGAGCCATTTGGATCTAAGTGGCAAGATATAGATCCGGATGACTGGAGATGGACCTGGATGTTTAAGGCAATTGTGGTTAAGTGACTTGCCCAAGGTCACTCAGCTAGTAAGTGTCTGAGGCTGGCTTTGAACTCATGTCTTCCTGCCTCCAGCCCTGGTACTCTATCTACCGTGCCACTTAGCTGCTCAGATTAATCCTTGCAGATAGAGAATGCTTAAGAAGTTTCTGTTATATTTAATTGTCTGCTGTGTCCTGTTAAGGGATCCCCTGAATTTGTCTTTTTGAGGTGCCATATTTTCCAGAAATACTGGACCCAGAGCATGCAGGAAGCCCTGAATGTATCAAGGATGAAGCTCCCCATGAACTGTCATAATTTGTCGTTGCACCCCAAGCTGGACTCCCTGTGTGCCATGGGGAGGCAAGACAGGTACCAGCCAGTGTGTGGCAGGCTGGGATAATGATTGTGCAGCTGGGGTCCTTTACAGATAAGAGGACCCTCCTATCTTCGTAGTCTAGCATTCCCAAGGGAAAAGAATGAGGCTTTTGCCATCACCTTGCTCCTCCTCATGGGGAGAGATGTCATCCTTTATTCCCACCTTTGCTGCACATTTCCCGCACTCATGTCATGCCCCTTCCTGGCATCTCCTTCTGCTATTACAAAAATGTAAATGTCTGTAAAAACAAGGAATCCCTTTGGTTCCACCTGCATGTTCATTTCTCTTGTCATAAGCCTGGTGTTCACACAAGTCTCCTAAGATGATTGCCTGTTGACAGTGCTTAGGAACGCTATTCTGGATGAACTCTCGGGCACACAACCTTTGATTCTGCCTCTAGCAGAATCCACCTTCATCCTCCCACCAACCCACTCTCCCTCCCCCCTTTTGTTTTCCCTGATCCCCCATGGCAGTGACCATCTAGGCCAGCCCACTGGGGGCTTAAGTTTCCTGTCTTGGCCTAAATTTGGAGCATGTCAGAGTGGAAAGTGATCTTAGGGACCAATTTGTGTGACTTCAACCCAGTCATTTAGTTTCCTCATCTATAAAATGAAGGGATATGACTAAGTGACCTCTAACATTCTGTTGTCTTCATAGCTCTGAGTCCTATGTTCTGGGGTCTCTCTTAACTCTGAAATTCTTGGTTCTGAGGTCCTTCCCAAATCTAGCCTCCTCTGTTCTAAGAGGCCTCCTGTCTCTAACGTTCTGTGTTCTAAGATTGCCATCCTAGCTCTGACATTCTCTCCTAGAGCTCTTTTAATTCTGGCATTCTCAGTTCTTGTTCTGAGGTCCCATTCAGTTTGGACAGTCTGGGTTCTGTGGCTCCATGGGTCGGCGTGTGGATATGCACCATCCTAATTCTCATAGTAAACCTTATCCTAAGTATCACAGGTCACCTTGGTAGCTTCTTGGTTCTGGCCTAGGGTGTGCATATGGCAATGTCAAGGTGATACTGGGGCCAGGGGGGCTGGAGTGGAGGGGCTCCCAAAGGGAGGGGTCCTGTTCCTTGTTATTGCTGCTGACTCTTTGATACCATTAGGTTTCAGGGTTAAGGAAACATGCAGTATGACGAGAGGCATCATGTGTGTGCCTTGTGCTCCCAAGACGTACACAGCACAGCAGAGTGTCCTGAAGAAGTGTCTCCCATGTAAAGTCTGTGACCCTGGTAAGAAGCTTTTCAGAGGGGCAGCTAGGTAAAGCAGTGGATAAAGCACCAGCCCTGGATTCAGGAGGACCTGAGTTCAAATCTGGCATCAAACACTTGACAGTTACTAGGTGTGTGACCCTGGGCAAGTCACTTATCCCTTATTGCCCCACCAAAAGAAAAGAAAAGAAAAGAAAAGAAAAGAAAAGAAAAGAAAAGAAAAGAAAAGAAAAGAAAAGAAAAGAAAAGAAAAGAAAAGAAAAGAAAAGAAAAGAAAAGAAAAGAAAAGAAAAGAAAAAGGAAGTTCTTCAGAGGCCTTGGGGTCAGCCAGGATCCTGGGTCTACTCCAAAGTCCACCTTCTTCTGGGCTCTGACCTGAGTCTTCTAGTTTCCTTGGGAAAGGGGTAGCTGGGTCCAGAGAAAGTCAGCAGTCTTGGATCTACCCAGACAACATGGGGAGAGCAGGAGCTGGACCAGGTAAGGAAGAGAGACACTGAGAGTATTGTACTGGAGTTGGGAAACCTGGGTTTCATTCTTGGCTTTTCCTTGTGTGACCTTGGACAAGTCATGTCTATTCTTTGGATCCCAATTTGCTTACCTCTAACATGGGGCACTGGGGCTAGTTTTTAAGGTGCTAGGGTATGGGATTTCCCACCTCGGAAACCCAGGCTAGTTAATTCCCACTCTCTCATACAACCCTAGAACACAGACTATCCAAGCTGGAAGGGACCTTAGAACAGAAGACTTAAAATGTCTAGGATTCTAAAGGGAGTTATAAGAAGAGCTGGTCCTCAGGAACTTGAGAAAGAGGCTGAGTTAGTCCCCAGGGCCCCGTCAACTACCTAAATGTGCCCATCTACACCTTCCTGATGTCTGTCCATAAGAGTAGAAGGGTGGTCTCATTACCCATTATTTCCCTCTCCCTGTAACCCCCAGCTAGGCTTGTCTTCCCCAGCCCTGCTCTAGCATTTCAAATTACCTCTCCATTTTTCTGCTCCCTTTTGATGATTCCCCTGCCATCAGTTACCTGCCAGGGAGAAATTATTCTGAACAATTAATTTACACTACATTGTGGATGACTACCAATGTTGCCCTTTCTTAGAGTATTTAAAAAATAGATTTTTGTTCACCTGAAGGAATGAATTTCTAAAGTTGGATTTTCACCCACAGTGATAGGAGGATAGTTTTTATAAAGAAAGGACAACCTCTCCCTGGGATCCTACACCATTTTCCCCCTGAAGCCCAGGTTTTAGGGCTATACCAAGCTGAGGAAAGGAGTGTGTATTCCTGGTCGGGGTGGGGAGGGGAGGGAATGGGGCAGAGGAAGGCAGGTGAATGCTGGGTGGTGGAGTTGGTCCTGCTGCTGACCTCATCCACTTTGGTTCTCAGTAGTTTGGAACTTGGGCTTCTCTATTTGAACAGGCTGTTTTGTGTAATCAGGAAATCTTCTTAAGCATGTCTGATTTCTTGACTAGTAAAGTACAAGGGATTCTCCTTTTTCTTCTTGCTCCTCCCAGGGATTGTCCACCTGCTCCCCTCAGAGTCTCTTCCTTTCCTAGCCCCTAGGGAAGAGATCACAAGATAACAGATCCAGAGTTGGAAGTCATCTTATCCATGAGCCTTATTTTACTGAAGAAACTGACCCCAGAGAAGTCATGACCTCTTCAAGGTCACAAGGCACCAAAAAGCAGAACTAGGATTTGGACATGGGTCCCATGACTGCATGTTAAACACTCTCACAGACTTTCATCTTTCCCTCCTCTAGGCTCACTCAGACACATACCTTTTTAGAGTCTGAACAGGTTTTCACCCCCAATATTGACACCAGGTAATACAGTGGTTAGAGTCCTAGATGAGAAGTCAGAGAACCTGAGTTCAGATCCTAGTTATGCCCTTTTCTATCTGTGTGATGTTAGGGAAGCCACAGTCAGTAAATATTCATTAAGCACCTACTATGGGTTGTAACAGGCTAAAATTCTAGCTATACTGTCTAAAATATCTAATGAGTGGTCGCCAATAAATTAGAAGCTTTAGCAAGAATATCTAAGTGTTTAAGTATTTATTAAAGAGCATTATGACAGCTAGGTGGTGTAGTGGTTAGAGCACCAGCCCTGGAATCAGGAGGACCTGAGTTCAAATCCTACCTCAGACACTTAACACTTACTAGCTGTGTGACCCTGGGCAAGTCACTTAACCCCAATTGCCTCACCAAAAAATAAATTCATTAAAGAGCATTAGGATCTAATGATCAGAGAGAAAGGTAAAAATCTAACTATTTCTAAGAAACCCCATCATCTGACCTGCCATGGTGAGGTCAGGAACAAAAAGGGCTCAATGTTTCCTCCTTCCTCCCAGAAGCCTCCTGTGAAACTGGGAACATCCCATCCACATGTACACACACAGCTCCAAGCTAATTGGCTGGCAGTTTTGATAGACAGTACCCATGAGCAAATGTCACTTCCTGATGACAAGGAAAAGCCACATGGCTTCCCCTCAGATGCCTTCTCCTTATGGTGGAGCTTTCCTACAGTAACTTTCCAGCAGGTAGCATCACTCCAATTGTTACAGGGTCAAGCATCATGTTAACTGCTGGGCATACCAAGAGAGGGCCTTGAGAAGCTCACAATCTAATGTGGGAGAGAACATGAAACAACTCTGTACAAACATGATATAAGCAGGAAAAACTGGAGATAATGTAAGGGAGAGACACCTGCATTAAGGGAAATTAGGAAAAGATGACTAACCTTTCTGGGCTTCCATGTGCTTATCTTTTTTTTTTTTGGTGAGGCAATGAGGTTAAGTGACTTGCCCAGGGTCACACAGCTAGTAAGTGTCAAGTGTCTGAAGCCGGATTTGAACTCAGGTCCTCCTGAATCCAGGGCTAGTTCTCTATCCACTGCACCACCTAGCTTTCCCTCCATGTGCTTATCTTTAAAACAAGAGGCTTAGATGCAATAACACATCAGGTTCCTTCCAGTTCTAAATCTATTCTCTGTGCACTTGGCTAGGGGATTTGGGCTCTGGTGGCTACATGGTACAGTGGATAGAGTGCTGGGTCTGGAGTCAGGAAGAATGGAATTCAAAATTGACCTCAGATGTTTCTAGCTGTATGACCTTGGGTATCACCCTCAGTCGGTCTCACCTGAACTGTAAAATGGGGACAGTAACATTATCTACTTCCCAGGCTTGTGGTGCAGATCAAATCAGGTGATAATTATAAAGCTCTTAGCACCATACTTGGCACCTGGAAGATGGTAATTTACTTGAGACAATGTGGCTTCAGAAGGGGTCATGGAAGAATCAATATGGTGTTTGTGCCCAAAACTCCAAGAGAAATACCAGGAGCAGGACAAAGGTCTGTACACAATGATCATGGATCTGAACAAGGCCTTTGATATTGTCAGTTGTGAGGACTTACGGAAACTTAGGGAAAAAGTTGGTTGCCCAAACAAGTTCATCAGTTCCATGATCACATGCTTGCCCAGGGTCTGGATAATGGATGTTGCTCTCTTGCTTTTCTCCCATTATTTTAAGCATAATTCTCCAGCAATGTTCACCTTCCACAAGGACAAATATGGAAACAATGTCAGCTATCACACTGATGGTAAATTATTTAACCTGAAAAGACTACAAGCCAAGACTAAAGTGGAGGGAGAGGTGGTGCATGATTTTTTCTTCACATATGATTATACACTCAGAGCAGTCTCTGAAGCTGAGATGCAGCAAAGTATGGATCAATTCTTTGCTGTTTGTGTGAATTTTACCCTAACAATTAAAATCAAGAAAATATAGGTTCTCCACCAGAGGGGATGGGGCAGGGCTGTTTTACTTCCCTAGGGAAGAAAACTCCTTCTATCAAGAAATGTGGGCACCTAGTTTATACCTCATAATCTTAGAGCAGCCTAGAGTGATCATCCCATCCAGGATCCCTCAGCCACAAAGGATCTGGGGTAGCAGTGAAGCCCAAAGCTGGGTGAGCCACCTCAGGGTGCTTCATCACTAGAGCTTTTCTAGCACAGGCTAGGTGACCATTGGTTGGCAGTGGTATAGAAGGGATTCTTGTTTACAAGTGAGTCCAACTAGATAGCCTCTGAGATATTGCTGCTTCCCTTCATGATCTCCTACTCTGAGTGGAGAGAGATAAACCATCATAAAAGAAACAGTCAGCACTTAAGGTTCTGTGCAATAGGCTGTCATCAGGGACCATGGATTTCCCCTCCCAAGTCATCCTGTACTCCTCACTATCTCTTACCCTGCACATCCAATCTATGTACAAGGACTGTCAATTTCATCTTTGCAACATCTCCCAAATATGTCCCCTTCTCTCCCCTGATTGCATCCTCCCTGCTATAGACCCTCTTTGCCTCTTACTTGGACTATTGCAATAGATGTGGGGGGGGGGAGTCTATCTCCCTCATGTCTCTCCCCCCTCCAATCCATCTTCCATTCAGCCACCAAAGTGATTTTCCTAAAGCACAGATCTAAATATGTCACCCTCCTTCTCAATAAACTTCAGTGGCTCCCTCTCACTTCCAGGATGGAAACCCAAATCTTCACAGCCCTTTATAACCTAGTCCCCTCCTATCCTTCCAGTCCTATTGGATCTCATACTCTCTATCCCATTTCCCATATACTCTGTGATCCAGTGGCACTGGTCTTCTTGCTCTTCCCAACTGGGCATTTTCCCTAGCCATCCTTCATGCCTGGAATTCCATCTGTCCTCATCTCTACCTCATGGATTCCATGACTTCCTTCCAGTCCTAGCTAAAATCCCCCCTTCTACAAGGAGATAATCCTATGTCCCCTTAAATCTAGTACCTTTCCTGTATTGTTCCTCTCCAATCTGGACTGTATGGATCTTGTTTGTATAAACTCATTTGCATGTTGTCTCCCATTAGACTGTGAGCTCCTTGAAAGCAGAAACTGTCTTTTGCCTTTCTTTGTAATGTGTGTCCTGAAAATAGTAGGTCCTGAATGAATGTTACGTGACTGAACTAATCTCTCCTTCTTCGTCTTGCTCTTTCTTTTAGCACTTGGCTTTCTTCCCAGAAGGGAATATTCATCTACATCCAACACCGTGTGTAGCTGTGCTTCAGGCTATTTCTGTGCTGACATGAAAGATGATGACTGTGAGTCCTGTGTGACTCACAGAGTCTGCAGCCCTGGCCAATACGTGAAGTTTAGAGGTGAGCTTGCTCCATCAGCTCCCACCCAGGGACTCATATCTATTGTTGCTTAAGGCTGCTGCACTGCAAACCTGAGAAATTCTCAGCCCTCCCTCAGCTCTGCCTGCCTCCCTGAAGGCAGTTGTAGTACTGTGCGAAGATGATTGAATCTGGTGTGAGCGGACTTGGGCTCACTACTCAGCTTTGCCGTTACCATCCATGTGATCCTAAGGTTACTTGACCTCTCTGGACTATATCAGCTCTTCTCACTTTTTCCACTTTTGACCCCTTTTTACATGAAAAATTTTCATATGAACCTGGGTATATAGGTATATATAACATTTGACTGTTGCCACATTTTTCATAATCCCCATATTCATGATACACAAGACCCCCATATGGGGTCACAACCCCACAGTTTAAGAAGCTAGGGACTTTATGACCTATAAGGTCTCTTTCAGAGGGAAATTTATGTTTCCGTGATAATGAAGACTGATTTCAAGTCCCTTGTCTTATCTTCATGTACTTCAAATATCCTGGGTAAAATCTGGAATTAGGCAGAGCTGTGAAAAGTCAATGAAGGCCTCCCCATTTGGTATCTTCCTCTGGTGTACTTTGGTGGCAAAAAGTAACTCTGAATCATTGTTTCTTTTGTTTTTTTCAAAGAAATATTTCTTAATAGTCAAAAAGTTCTATACTCCACAGTTCTTTTTTTCTTTTTTTCTCTTGGATTTGGAGATCCTCTTCTATCATGAGTTCCCTGGAACTCTTCTGTACCATTGCATTGGTGAGAAGAATATAGTCCATCACAGTAGGTCAACACTCAATGTTGATGATACTGTGTACAATGTTCTTCTGGTTCTGCTCATCTCACTCATCATCAGCTCACGTAAGACCCTCCAGGTTTCTCTGAACTCTTTCTGCTCATCATTTCTTACAGCACAATAGTATTCCATTGTATTCATATACCACAACTTGTCCAGCCATTCCCCAATTGATGGGCACCCCCTCAACTTCCAATTCCTTGCTACCATGTAAAGAGCAGCTATAAATATTTTTGTACATGTGGGTCCCTTTCCCCCTTCCATGATTTCTTTGGGGAAAAGACCTAAAAGTAGAATTGCTGGGTCAAAGGGTATACACAGCTTTATTGCCTTTTGGGAATAATTCCAAATTGCTCTCCAGAATGGTTGGATCAGCTCACAGCTCCACCAACAATGAATTAGTGTTCCAATTTTCCCACAGCCTCTCCAACATTTATTATCTTCCTTTTTTGTCATTATAGTCAATCTGATAGGTGTCAGGTGGTACCTCAGAGTTGTTTTTATTTGCATCTCTCTAATCATTAGAGACTTAGAGCATTTTTTCATATGGGAATAGATAGCTTTGGTTTCTTCATCAGAAAACTGCCTGTTCATATCCTTTGACCATTTCTCAATTGGGGAATGACTTGGATTCTTATAAATTTGATTTAGTTCCCTATTTATTTTAGAGATGAGGCCTTTATCAGAAGCACTGGCCTCAAAAATTGTTTCCCAGTTTTCTGCCTCCCTTCCAATTTTGGATGCATTGCTTCTGTTTGTACAAAAATTTTTTAATTTAATATAATCAAAATCATCCATTTTGCATTTTATAATATACTCTATCTCTTGTTTGGTCAAAAACTGTTCTCCTTTCCAAAGATCTGATAGGTAAACTATTCCTTTCTCTCCTAATTTACCTATGGTATCACCTCTTATGTCTAAATCATATATCCATTTTGACCTTATTTTAGTATAAGGTGTAAGATGTTGGTCTATGCCTAATTTCTGCCATACTATCTTCCAGTTTTCCCAGCAGTTTTTGGCAAATACTGAGTTCCTATCCCAGAAGCTGGAGTCTTTGGGTTTATCAAACACTACATTACTAGTGTCATTTACTACTGCATTTCCTGAGCCTAGCCTATTCCATTGATCTACGACTCTATTTTTTAGCCAGTACCAGATAGTTTTGATGACTGCTGCTTTATAGTAAAGCTCCAGGTTTGGTACCGCTAACCCACCTTCCTGTGAATTTTTTTTCATTATTTCCCTGGATATTCTTGATTTTTTGTTTTTCCAGATGAATTTTGTTATTATTTTTCTAGCTGTATAAAATAATTTTTAGGTAGTCTGATTGGTATGGCACTGAATAAGTAAATTAATTTAGGCAGTATTGTCATTTTTACTATATTAGCTCTGCCTATCCATGAGCAATTGATATCTTTCCAATTATTTAGATCTGATTTGATTTGTGTGAAGAGTGTTTGGTAGTTGTGTTCATAGAGTTCCTGGGTTTGTCTCGGCAAGTAGACTCCCAAGTATTTTATATTATCTACCGTTACTTTAAATGGAATTTCTCTTTCTATCTCTTGCTGCTGGACTTTGTTGGTCATGTATAGAAATGCTGATGATTTATGTGGATTTATTTTATATCCTGCTACTTTGCTAAAGTTGTTAATTGTTTCAAGTAATTTTTGACTTGATTCTCGAGGATTCCTTAAGTATACCATCATATCATCTGCAAAGAGTGATAGTTTTGTTTCCTCCTTGCCTATTCTAATTCCTTTAATTCCTTTCTCTTCTCTGATTGCTAATACTAACATTTCTAGCACAATATTAAATAATAGGGGTGATAATGGACATCCCTGTTTCACCCCTGATCTTATTGGGAAGGCCTCTAATTTATCTCCATTGCATATAATACTTGCTGATGGCTTTAGGTAGAAACTGTTTATTATTCTAAGGAAAGCTCCCCCTATTCCTAAACTCTCTAGTGTTTTTATTAGGAATGGGTGCTGTACTTTGTCAAAAGCTTTCTCTGCATCTATTGAGATAATCATATGATTTTGGTTGGTTTTCTTATTGATGTGGTTGATTATGTTAATAGTTTTCCTAATGTTGAACCATCCCTGCATTCCTGGTATAAATCCCACCTGGTCATAGTGTATTATCCTGGTGATCACTTGCTGTAATCTCCTTGCTAATATCTTATTTAAGATTTTAGCATCAATATTCATTAGGGAAATTGGTCTATAATTTTCTTTCTCTGTTTTGCTTTGCCTGGTTTTGGTATCACCACCATATTTGTGTCATAAAACGAATTTGGTAGAACTCCTTCTTCACCTATTTTTCCAAATAATTTGTAAAATATTGGAATTAATTGTTCTTTAAATGTTTGGTAAAATTCACCTGTAAACCCATCTGGCCCTGGGCATTTTTTCTTAGGGAATTCATTAATGGCTTGTTCAATTTCTTTTTCTAATATGGGTTTATTTAAGGATTTTATTTCCTCTTCAGTTAACCTGGGCAGTTTGTATCTTTGTAAATATTCATCCATTTCATTTAGATTGTCAAATTTATTGGCATACAGTTGGGCAAAATATTTCCTAATTATTGCTTTAATTTCCACTTCATTGGTGGTAACATCACCCTTTTCATTTTTGATACTGGTAATTTGGTTTTCTTCTTTCTTTTTTTAATCAAATTAACCAATATTTTATCTATTTTATTGGTTTTTTCATAAAACCAGCTCTTAGTTTTATTGATTAATTCTATAGTTTTTTTGCTTTCAATCTTATTAATTTCTCCTTTAATTTTCAGGATCTCTAATTTAGTGTCTAATTGGGGATTTCTAATTTGTTCTTTTTCTAGCTTTTTAAGTTGCATGCCCAATTCATTAATCTCCTCTTTCTCTTTCTTATTCATGTAAGCATTTAGAGCTATAATTTTTCCCCTAAGCACTGCTTTGGCTGCATCCCATAGATTTTGGTATGTTGTCTCATTATTGTCATTCTCTTGGATAAAGTTATTGTTTCTATGATTTCTTGTTTGGCCCATTCATTCTTTAGAATGAAATTATTTAGTTTCCAATTGATTTTCATTCTACTTTTCCCTGGCTCTTTCTTACATGTAATTTTTATTGCATCATGATCTGAGAAGGATGCATTTACTATTTCTGCCTTTCTACATTTGACTATGATGTTTTTGTGCCCTAATACATGGTCAATTTTTTTTTTTGAGATATTTTATTTTTTCCGTTACATGTAAAGATAGTTCTCAACTTTTGTTTATACATGCTTTACAATTTCAGATTTTTCTCCCTCCCTCCCTCCCCTCCCTCCCCCCTCCCCTAGACAGCAGGTAATCTGATATAGGTTATATCTATATATATCTATACATATACATATAGATATATATATATACACACACATATATATACACATAATAACATTAATCCTATTTCTGCATTAATCCTGTTACAAGAGAAAGAATCAGAGCAGTGATGCAAAACCTCAAAATAGAAAAAAAAAAAAACAACAGCACCCAAAACAAAAGAAATAATATGGTTCAATCAGCATCTATACTCCACAGTTCTTTCTTTCTTTTTTTTTTTCTTGGATTTGGAGATCCTCTTCTATCATGAGTTCCCTGGAACTCTTCTGTACCATTGCATTGGTGAGAAGAATATAGTCCATCACAGTAGGTCAACACTCAATGTTGATGATACTGTGTACAATGTTCTTCTGGTTCTGCTCATCTCACTCATCATCAGCTCACGTAAGACCCTCCAGGTTTCTCTGAACTCTTCCTGCTCATCATTTCTTACAGCACAATAGTATTCCATTGTATTCATATACCACAACTTGTCCAGCCATTCCCCAATTGATGGGCACCCCCTCAACTTCCAATTCCTTGCTACCACGTAAAGAGCAGCTATAAATATTTTTGTACATGTGGGTCCCTTTCCCCCTTCCATGATTTCTTTGGGCAAAAGACCTAAAAGTGGGATTGCTGGGTCAAAGGGTATGCACAGCTTTATCGCCCTTTGGGCATAATTCCAAATTGCTCTCCAGAATGGTTGGATCAGCTCACAGCTCCACCAACAATACATGGTCAATTTTTGAAAATGTGCCATGTACTGCTGAGAAAAAGGGATATTCCTTTCTATCCCCATTCAATTTTCTCCAGACATCTATCATGTCTAACTTTTCTAGTAATCTATTCACCTCTTTCACTTCTTTCTTATTTATTTTTTGGCTAGATTTATCTAATTCTGAGAGGGGGAGATTCAAATCCCGCACTAGTATAGTATTACTGTCTAATTCCTCTTGTAACTCATTTAACTTCTCCTCTAAGAACTTGGATGCTATACCACTTGGCGCATACATATTTAATATTGATATTACTTCATTATCTATAGTACCTTTAAGTAAGATGTAATTTCCTTCCTTATCTCTTTTAATGAGATCTATTTTTTTTTAATTTTTTTTTTTTTTTAGTGAGGCAATTGGGGTTAAGTGACTTGCTCAGGGTCACACAGCTAGTACGTGTTAAGTGTCTGAGGCTGGATTTGAACTCAGGTACTCCTGACTCCAGAGCCAGTGCTCTATCCACTGCGCCACCTAGCTGCCCTGAGATCTATTTTTGCCTGCACTTTGTCTGAGATAAGGATTGCTACCCCTGCCTTTTTTTACTTTAGCTGAGGCATAATATATTCTGCTCCAGCCTTTTACCTTTACTCTCTGTGTATCTCTCTGCTTCAAATGTGTTTCTTGTAAACAGCATATTGTAGGATTCTGGTTTTTAATCCACTCTGCAATTCGCTTTCGTTTTATAGCAGAGTTCATCCCATTCACATTCACAGTTATTATTACTGACTGTCTATTCCCCTCCATTCCATTTACCCCCTTTGTACTTTTCCCCCCTTCTTTAACCCTATTCCTCCTCACTGACGTTTTACTTCTTACCCCTGCCTCCCCCGATCTGCCCTCCCTTTTTATCACCCCCCTCTCTTTTCTTTACCCTTTTCTCCCTTGCTTTTGTCCTCCCTTCTATCAGTCCCCCCCTTTCCCTTCCTCTTTTGCTTCCCTAAAGAATGAGTTAAGTTTCTTTATCCCAATGAATGTATATGTTATTCCCTCTTTGAGTCAAATCTAATGAGAATAGGGTTGAAGCAATGTTCCCCCCTCCTTTCTTTCCCTCTAGTGTAATAGTTTTTTTTTTCCACCTCTTCATATGATATAATTCATCCCATTCCACCTCCCCTTTCCTCTCCTCCCCATAGACTCCCTTTTTAACCCCTTAATTATTTTGTATCATCATATCAAAGACAATTTATATTTATACCCCCTATGTAAAGTCCTTCTTTCTGCCCAAATACATTTACAGTTCTTAAGAGTTATGAGTATTATTTTCCTGTGTAGGGATATAAACAGTTTAACCTAATAGGGTATCCCTTTTTTTTCCCCCTCTGTTTACCTTTTTAAACTTCTCTTGAGTCTTGTATGTTGAGATCAAATTTTCTATTCAGTTCTGGTCTTTTCACCAGGAAAGATTGAAAGTCCCCAATGTCATTAAATGCCCATCTTTTCCCCTGAAAGAAAATGCACATTTTTGCTGGGTAGTAGATTCTCTGCTGCAATCCAAGCTCCTTTGCCTTCCGGAATATAATATTCCAAGCCTTGTGGTCCTTTAATGTTGAAGCTGCCAGGTCCTGAGCAATGCTGACTGTGGCTCCATGATATTTAAATTGCTCCTTTCTGGCTGCTTGGAGTATTTTCTCCTTCACCTGATAATTCTGGAATTTGGCTACAATATTCCTTGGAGTTTTCCTTTTGGGGTCTCTTTTAGGAGGTGATCGGTGGATTCTTTCAATGATGATTTTATCCTCTGATTCTATGATATCAGGGCAGTTCTCCTTAATAATTTCCTGGAATATGGTGTCTAGATTCTTTTTCTGGTCATGGCTTTCAGGCAGTCCAATGATTCTCAAATTGTCTCTCCTCGATCTATTTTCCAGATCAGTTGTCTTTCCAATGAGGTATTTCACATTTTCTTCTATTTTTTCATTTTTTTTATTCTGCTTGACTGATTCCTGGTGTCTCATGGATTCCTTATCTTCCAACTGTCCCACTTTAATTTTTAAGGCATTATTTTCTTCAGTGAGATTATGCACCTTTTTTTCCATTTGGCCAAGTGAATTTTTTAAGGCTTTGTTTTCTTCAGTGAAATTATGTGCTTCCTTTTCCAAGCTGCTGATTCTTTTTTCATAGTTTTCTTGTTTTGCTTTCATTTCTTTCCCCATTTTTTCTTCTACCTCTCGCAATTGATTTTTAAAATCCTTTTTGAGCTCTTCCAGGAAGGCTTTTTGTTCTTGAGACCAATTCACCTTCCCTTGTGAGGCTTCAGATGTAGGCAATTTGAAGCTATTGTCCTCATCTGAGTTTGTGTTGGCTTTTTCCCTATTGATACAGAAGCTTTCAATGGAGAGGGCTCTTTTTTGCTTCTTACTCATTATTGCAGCTTATTTATTTATTTTTTAAGTTGAGGTCTGCTCTGTGGGCACCAGGGTCCCTGTTTTGGGCTTCTTGTGCAGGGGTATGGGTGCTGTGTGACCGGGTTTTTATTCTGAGTCCTTTATGGTGTGTGGAGATCCCCCACCCTGCACTTCCTGTCTGATTGCGCTTGGCCAGCCAGGCGCCGGACCCCGGCGTCTGATCCTGCCCAACCTGTTCGTGGCCCTCTTGGCCCGTGCAGGTAGGTTTTTCCACTGTCCTTCTTGGCCACCAGATTTTTGAACCACGTTCCAGGGGCCTCAGTTGTTCGGCTGTGGCCCGCAGCTCCTGCTGACTTGCCCTGACCCCCTCGGCGCTGGGTTGCTGCCCTGCGCTGGGCCTCCCTTTTGCCCAAGTCAGACCGACCTTTTCCTGAAGTCTTCTAAATTATCTCTGGTTGGAGGACTGTGTCTCTCTGTCTCTTTGCAGGTTCTGTAGTTTCAGAATCCCTCCAGAGGCTTGATTTAATGTTCTTTTTGAGGGAAAAGAAGGAGAGCTCAGGCAGCTTGCTGCTTCCTCTCCGCCATCTTGGCTCCCATAAAATATAGTTTTAAATAGTAAATTTTTTGCCATGTGCCTGGGGAGGATATCATAAAGTTGTCCCCAATACTCTTCTCTGACACAGAGCTTCAAGGGCAGGGACCAACCAACCCAACCCCAGGACAAAGTTTTAGCAGCCATGTTTTGTTCTGATCTATTGCTATGCTGAGCACTAAATCTCCCATGTCTCCTCTTTTAGGCACAGAGAAAAAAAATGCCATCTGTTAAAAGTGCCCAGCAGGGACATTTTCCCCAAATGGGACTCTTAGCCAGTGTCTGCCATGGACCAAGTAGGTAGAGCACACTCTCTGGGACTTGGTAGTTCGTTCTTTTTGCTTGTTTATTTATAATGTTTTAAATACAAATCCTGACCCTAATGAAAACCAAGTAAAACAAATATTTCCATACACAAAGCAGAGCAGAAAAAGAGAGAGAGAGAGAGAGAGAGAGAGGTCCACAGGTAACTTGGCTGGTTGATTGAATGTTGTAGCTTGTTCTGGAAGAGGAACAAAACGACTTCACTATGTTAGAATCAAATTATAATGTGTTGGACTGTGGCTGATCAGACCAATATGAGCTCAGAATGCTCTACCACAGGTCAAGCACAAAAAATCCATGTGAACATTGGGGTTGGATTCTTTAATTTTGTGTATCTCACATTTCTTTTGAGCTACTTCCATTCTACTTCTCATAGGGCACAGCACCTTCTCTGATGAAGGCAAGCCATGCTGGGTGGTCCTGTGTCAGTATCTCCCATGTCACGCAATTTCTTTCTTTTTTTATTTAAATAAAAGTATTTTCAGTACTGCCTAAATTAATTTCATTATTCAGTGCCATACCAATCAGACTACCTAAAAATTATTTTATACAGCTAGAAAAAATAATAACAAAATTCATCTGGAAAAACAAAAAATCAAGAATATCCAGGGAAATAATGAAAAAAACATTCACAGGAAGGTGGGTTAGCGGTACCAAACCTGGAGCTTTACTATAAAGCAGCAGTCATCAAAACTATCTGGTACTGGCTAAAACATAGAGTCGTAGATCAATGGAATAGGCTAGGCTCAGGAAATGCAGTAGTAAATGACACTAGTAATGTAGTGTTTGATAAACCCAAAGACTCCAGCTTCTGGGATAGGAACTCAGTATTTGACAAAAACTGCTGGGAAAACTGGAAGATAGTATGGCAGAAATTAAGCATAGACCAACATCTTACACCTTATACTAAAATAAGGTCAAAATGGATATATGATTTAGACATAAGAGGTGATACCATAGGTAAATTAGGAGAGAAAGGAATAGTCTACCTATCAGATCTTTGGAAAGGAAAACAGTTTTTGACCAAACAAGAGATAGAGTATATTATAAAATGCAAAATTTTATAATCAAAATTTTTATAATCAAAATTTTGATCACATTAAATTAAAAATTTTTTGTACAAACAGAAGCAACACATCCAAAATTAGAAGGGAGGCAGAAAGCTGGGAAACAATTTTTATGGCCAGTACTTCTGATAAAGGCCTCATCTCTAAAATAAATAGGGAACTAAATCAAATTTATAAGAATCCAAGTCATTCCCCAATTGAGAAATGGTCAAAGGATATGAACAGGCAATTTTCTGATGAAGAAACCAAAGCTATCTATTCCCATATGAAAAAATGCTCTAAATCTCTAATGATTAGAGAGATGCAAATTAAAACAACTCTGAGGTACCAGTTGACACTTATCAGATTGGCTGAAATGCCAAAAATGGAAAATAATAAATGTTGGAGAAGCTGTGGGAAAATTGGAGCACTAATCCATTGTTGGTGGAGCTGTGAACTGATCCAACCATTCTGGAGAGCGATTTGGAATTCTGCCCAAAGGGCGATAAAGCTGTGCATACCCTTTGACCCAGCAATACTACTTTTGGGTCTTTTTCCCAAAGAAATCATGGAAGGGGGAAAAGGACCCACATGTACAAAAATATTTATAGCTGCTCTTTAAGTGGTGGCAAGGAATTGGAAGTTGAGAGGGTGCCCATTAATTGGGGAATGGCTGGACAAGTTGTGGTATAAGAATACAATGGACTACTATTGTGCTGTAAGAAATGATGAGCAGGAGGAGTTCAGAGAAACCTGGAGGGTCTTTCATGAGCTGATGATGAGTGAGATGAGCAGAACCAGAAGAACATTGTACACAGTATCATCAACATTGAGTGTTGATCTACTGTGATGGACTATATTCTTCTCACCAATGCAATGGTACAGAAGAGTTCCAGGGAACTCATGATGGAAGAGGATCTCCAAATCCAAGAAAAAAAAGAAAAAGAACTGCGGAGTATAGATGCTGAATGAACCATACTATTTCTTTTGTTTTTGGTGCTGTTTTTTCTATTTTGAGGTTTTTCATCAGTGCTCTGATTTTTTCTCTTATAACATGACTAATGCAGAAATAGGATTAATGTTATTATATATATATATATATATATATATATATATATATATATCAGATTACCTGCTGTCTAGGGGAGGGGGAAGGGAGGGGAGGGAGGGACAAAAATCTGAAATTGTAAAGCTTGTATAAACAAAAGATGAGAACTATCTTTACATGTAACGGAAAAAAATAATAAAATACTTTATTAATTAAAAAAATAAATAAATAAAAGTATTTTATTTTTTTCCAGTTACATGTAGAAATGGTTTTCAAGATCTGTTTATATAAGATTTCAAATTTCAAATTTTTCTCCCTCCCTCCCCTCCTTCCCCCAGTCCTCTAGACAGCAGGCAATCTGATATAGGTTAAATATACACAATAACTTAAAACATATTCTTGCATTAGTCATGCTATATGAGAAGGATCAGAGCACAAAGGAAAAACCTGAAATCAGAAAACCAACAGCATTAAAAACAAAAGAAATAGTATGGTCCAATCAGCATCCATATCCCAAAGTTCCTTTCCCCTCCCCCCCATATTTGGAGACTTTTCCATCATGAATCTGATATGGGAGGAAGTGGGGTACGGATTTGGGGTAGGGGTTGGGGTTCTTAGGAATTCCTCTTTAAAGAATTATACCCTTGGGGCAGCTAGATGGCACAGTGGATAGAGCACCGGCCCTGGATTCAGGAGTACCTGAGTTCAAATCCGGCCTCAGACACTTAACACTTACTAGCTGTGTGACCCTGGGCAAGTCACTTAACCCCAATTGCCTCACTAAAAAAACAAAACAAAAAAAAAACAAACAAACAAAAAAAGAATTATACCCTCTTGCACACAAATAGTAGTTAGAATAAGGTGGTAGTTTATTTAGGAGCAAGGGAAGGGAAGGGTGGGGGGAGGGAAACCATGAAATAAATCCTTGGACTTCTCATGGGGAGATAGGCATGAAGCACATGGCTCCGAGGTACCAAATCTCCTCGAACAGGAGACTGGAAGGTACTTTTATAGAGGACTGATGGGGGTAGACCATCTGCCAGTAAAAAGTTCCTTTAGTGAGAGAGGACCAACCCTCCACTGGTGGTAGCTGGGGGAATTGGGTGAGGAGTGGAGGACCATCCCCCACTGGTAGTGACTAGAGGAATTGGGTGAGGGGTGGCTTCGGATCCCTCTTCAGAACACAAAAGCCGCAGCCACACCCAAATTTATCTCCCCAGGGTAAGGGAGACCAGAATGAAGGGTAGGAATCTGAAGCTAGCTCAGTCCGATTTGGTTCAGTTTATCTCTCTAGGCATTATCTGTGCTCTGGTTTAGTTTCTCAAGGAGAAGGTTCCTTGATGTGCCCCAGAGAACTTCTGGGGTGCTCTGCACCCCATGACAAGTCCTTTGGAACATTCTTGTTCTGTTGGATTGGTGAGAAAAAGCTAATCTATCACAGTTGTTCAACACATAGTGTTGATGATATTGTGTATAAAGTTCTTCTGGTTCTGCTCATCTCACTCATCATCAGTTCATGCAAGTCCTTCCAGGTTTCTCTGAACTCCACCTGCTCACCGTTTCTTATAGCACAATAGAATTCCATTACATTCATATATTCATATATTCCTGAATTGGTGTCAGTAGGCTGTCTAGTTTTCACAATCATACAACAATGAAGTCAGTACAATGACTCTGTAGACCTTCAGTTTGGTAGGTAGTCTAATGTCTTCTCTCCCACACTTTCCTTTGGAGCCTCCCAAATGTTGAACTACCTGTGGCATCAACCACATTATCAATGTGTACATCACTAGAAAGTATATTACCAAGGTAAGTGAACTTATCCACAGTATTTAGAACTTCTCCATTTGCTGTAACTGATTGTTCCATGTATGGATGTTGTGGTGTGCCTTTGTTTTCTTGGTATGAACTATTAGACCAAAATTATCACAAGCATCAGAGAATTGGTCCATAATTTGTTGAATATAAGCTTCAGAGGCTGCATTGAGTGCACAATCATCTGCAAACAGAAAATCATGCACAGACATTCCCTCTACTTTACTCTTGGCTTGTAGTGTTTTCAAGTTGAAGAATTACCATCAGTGTGGTAGCTGACCTTGATGAAGTGTTTGTCCTCACTGAAGGCATTTGACAACATGGCTGAAAACATGTTAAAATGCATGAGAGCAAGTACATAGCCTTGTTTCACTCCATTGGAGACTGGAAAAGTAGGAGAGTATTGTCCATCATCCAGAACCCATGCAAGCATGCTGTCATGAAAATGACATACAATACTAATGAACTTATCCTGGAAATCAAATTTCTTTTCTTTTAATTATAAAAGTATTTTATTATTTTCCAGTTACATGTAGAGATAGTTTTCAACATTTGTTTTTATAAGATTTCTAGTTTCAAATTTTTCTCCCTCCCTCCCCTTCCTCCCCCTCTCCAAGACGGCAAGTAGTCTGATATAGGTTATCTATGTACAATCACATTAAACAAATGTCTGCATTAGTCTTGCTGTGAAAGAAGAATGAGCAAAAAGAAAAAACCTCAAAAAAGAAAAACAGCATCACCAAAACAAAAAGAAATAGAATGGTTCAATCTGCATCCATATTCCACAGTTATTTTTTTTTTCTGGATTTGGATTGTATATTCCATGATGAGTCCTTTGGAACTATCTTGTACCACTGTATTGCTGAGACGAATCAAGTCACAGTTGATCAACACATAATATTGATATTACTGTGTACAATGTTCTCCTGGTTCAGCTCATCTCATTCATCATCAGTTCATGCAAGTCCTTCCAATTTTCTCTGAAATCTACCTGCTCATCATTTCTTGCAGCACAATAGTATTCTATTACATTCATATACCACAACTTGTTCAGCCATTCCCCAGTTGATGGGTAACCCCTCAATTTCCAATTCCTTGCCACCACAAAAAGAGCAGCTATAAATATTTTTGTACATGTGGGTCCTTTGCCCTTTTTTATGATCTCTTTGGGAAAAAGACCTAATAATGCTATTGCTGGATCAAAGGTTATGAACAGCTTTATAACCCTTTGGGCATAATTCTAAATTGCTCTCCAGAATGGTTGGATCGGTTCACAGCTCCACCAACAATGCATTAGTGTTCCAATTTTTCCATAGCTTCTCCAACACTTATTATTTTCCTTTTTTTGTCATTTTAGCCAATCTGATAGGTGTCAGGTGGTACCTCAGAGTTGTTTTAATTTGCATTTCTCTAATCACTAGTGACTTAGAGCATTTTTTCATATGGCAATAGTTAGCTTTGATTTCTTCATCAGAAAATTGCCTGTTCATATCCTTTGACCATTTCTCAATTGGGGAATGACTTGCATTCTTATAAATTTGATTTAGTTCCCAATATATTTTAGAAATGAGGCCTTTATCAGAAGTATTGGCTATAAAAATTGTTTCCCAGCTTTTTGCCTCCCTTCTAATTTTGGATGCATTGCTTCTGTTTGTACAAACCCTTTTTAATTTAATGTAATAAAAATCATCCATTTTGCATTTCATAATATTCTCTATCTCTTGTTTGGTCATAAACTGTTCTTCTTTCTAAAGATCTGAGAGGTAAACTATTCCTTCCTCTTATAACTTACCTTTGGTATCACGTTTTATGGCTAAATCATGTACCCATTTTGACCTTATTTTAGTATAAGGTGTAAGATGTTGGTCTATGCCTAATTTCTGCCATACTATCTTCCAGTTTTCCCAGCAGTTTTTGTTAAATACTTAGTTCCTATCCCAGAAGTTGGAGTCTTTGGGTTGATCAAACAGTCCATTACTAAAGTCATTTACTACTGTGTCTCCTGTGTGTAAACTATTCCATTGATCCTCCACTCTATTTCTTAGCCAGTACCAAATAGTTTTGATGACTGCCGTTTTATAGTAAAGCTTCAGATTTGGTACAGCTAGCCCACCTTACTGTGCATTTTCCCCCCATTATTTCCCTTGATATTCTTGACCTTTTGTTTTTCCAGATGAATTTTGTTATTATTCTTTCTAGCTCTATAAAATAATTTTTAGGTAGTCTGATTGATATGGCACTGAATAAGTAAATTAATTTAGGTAGAATTGTAATTTTTATTATATTAGCTTGACCTATCCAAGAGCATTTAATATTTTTACAATTATTTAGATCTGATTTGATTTGTGTGAAAAGTGTTTTGTAATTGCATCCATAGAGTTCCTGAGTTTGTCTTGGCAAGTAGACTCCCAAGTATTTTATATTATCTACCGTTACTTTAAATGGAATTTCTCTTTCTATCTCTTGCTGCTGGACTTTGTTGGTCATGTACAGAAATGTTGATTATATATGTGGATTTATTTTATATCCTGCAACTTTGCTAAATTTGTTAATTGTTTCAAGTAATTTTTTAGTTGATTCTCTAGGATTCCCTAACTATACCATCATATCATCTGCAAAGAGTGATAGTTTTGTTTTCTCCTTGCCTATTCTAAATCCTTTAATTCCTTTTTCTTCTCTGATTGCTAGAACTAACATTTCTAGTACAATATTAAATAATAGAGGGGAAAATGGACATCCCTGTTTCACCCCTGATCTTATAGGGAAGGCTTCTAACTTATCTCCATTACATATAATGCTTGCTAATGGTTTTAGATAGATATTGCTTATTATTTTAAGGAAAGCTCCACCTATTCCTAAACTGTCTAGTGTTTTTATTAGGAATAGGTACTGTATTTTTTCAAAAGTTTTCTCTGCATCTATTGAGATAATCATATGATTTTGGTTAGATTTCTTATTGATGTGGTTGATTATGTTGATAGTTTTCCCAATGTTGAACCAGCCCTGCATTCCTGGTATAAATCCCAACTGGTCATAGTGTATTATCCTGGTGATCACTTGCTGTAATCTCCTTGCTAATATCTTATTTAAAAATTTTGCATCAATATTCATTAGGGAAATTGGTCTATTATTTTCTTTCTCTGTTTTGGCTCTTCCTGGTTTTGGTATCAATACCATATTTGTGTCATAAAAGGAATTTGGTAGCACTCCTTCTTCACCTATTTTTCCAAATAATTTGTATAATATTGGAATTAATTGTTCTTTAAATGTTTGATAGAATTCACTTGTAAACCTATGTGATAAAATAATGGAATTTGGCAGATGCCCAGGGGCCCCACCTGATTGATTTAGTATTGTTTGAATTGGGTGAGAATAATAAACTAAGCATCTACTTAAGGATGATTGGATGGAGGCCACACCTGGCCAGCCCTGAGTGACATGTTGGTGTACTACTGAGGTGAACAAGAGACCATTCTCAACCAATTTGCTTGAAGGACCTCCCCTTTGAGGGAGGGAGAAAGGAACTAGGAAGGGAAGAGACATTCATTCTGGGGTGAGAGAGCTTCCAAGCAAACCAGAGAGGGACTGCACAGCTGACTCTCATTGAAAAACTACGGACCCCAGGTGGTGAGTGGAAGTGAGGCCATCTCTTTGAGCTAGCTGAGGAGCAAGCAAGTTTGGGGTTTGAAGCAGTCTTTGCTACAGCCAGGGAGCTTATTAGTTTTCTCTTCCTCTGTTGTCCCTGACTTTATTAACTTCACCTGTGTTGTAAAATTTGTTCCCTTTAGTAATACCTAGTTTGTTTGAAGAAAAGAGACTTTTAATCTCCTTTTTTATTAGTCTGGGAGAAATAACTAAAAGAGGCAGTTTGGAAAGGAGAAAACTTTGGACATAGAGGCCTCTCATTATTTTCTTAACCCCAATATTACAGCGAGCTGCCCAATTAAAATTTGACCCTTACAACCATCTGGCTCTGGAGATTTTTTCTTATGGAGTTCATTAATGGCTTGTTCAATTTCTTTTCTAATATGGACTTGTTTAAGGATTTTATTTTCTCTTCAGTTAACCTGGACAATTTGTATTTTTGTAAATACTTATCCATTTCATTTGGATTGTCAAATTTATTGTCATACAGTTGGGCAAAATGCTTCCTAATTATTTCCATTTCATTGGTGGTGAAATTACCCCTTTCATTTTTGATACTGGTAATTTGGTTTTCTTCTGTCTTTTTTTAATCAAATTAACTAATGGTTTATCTATTTTATTGGGTTTTTTTAATAAAATCAGTTCTAAGTTTTATTGATTAATTCTATAGTTTTCTTGCTTTCAATTTTATTAATTTCTTCTTTGATTTTCAGGATTTCTAATTTAGTATTTAATTGGGGATTTTTAATTTATTCTTTTTCTAGCTTTTTAAGTTTCATGCCCAATTCGCTGATCTCCCCTTTCTCTTTTTTATTGATGTAAGCATTTAGAGTTATAAAATTTCCCCTAAGCACTGCTTTGGCATGCATGTTTTGGTATGTTGTCTCATTATTGTCATTCTCATGAATGTAGTTATTGATTGTACCTATAATTTGTTGATTAACCTACTCATACTTTAGAATGAGATTATTTAGTTTCCAATTAATTTTCAGTCTACATTTCCATGGTTCTTTATTACATATAATTTTTATTGCATGATGATCTGAGAAGGATGCATTTATTATTTCTGCCTTTCTACATTTGACCATGAGGTTTTTGTGCTCTAATACATGGTCAATTTTTGAATATGTGCCATGTACTGCTGAGAAAAAGGTATATTCCTTTTTATCCCCATTCAATTTTCTCCAGACATTTAGCATATCTAACTTTACTAACATTCTATTCACCTCTTTAACTTCTTTCTTTTTTTTTGTGGCTAGATTGATCTAATTCTGAAAGGGGAAGATTCAGATCCCCCACTAGTATAGTTGTGCTGTGTATTTCCTCTTGTAGTTCATTTAACTTGTCCTCTAAGAATTTGGATGCTATACCATGTGGTGCATACATGTTTAGTATTTATTTTACTTCATTATCTATGGTACCTTTTAGCAAGATGTAGTTTTCTTCCTTATATTTTTAATTTGATTCATTTTTGCCTTTGCTTTGTCTGAGAAAAGGATTGCTACCCCTGCTTTTTTGACTTCAGCTAAAGCACAGTATATATTGTTAGAACCTTTTACCTTTACTCTGTATGTATCTCTCTGCTTCAAATGTGTTTATTGTAAACAACATATTATAGGATTCTGTTTTTTAATCCACTCTGCTATTCACTTCCATTTTATGGCAGAGTTCATCCTATTCAGATTCACAGTTATTATTACTGTCTATTTACCTCCATCCTATTTGCCCCCTTTGTATTCTCCCCCCTTCTTTTCACCCTATTCCTCCTCAGCAACCTTTTGCTTCTTACCCCTGCCTTCCCCAATCTGCCCTCCCTTTTATCAGCACCCCCTTTCCCCTTCCCCTTTTACTTCCCTAAAGAATAAGCTAAATTTCTTTATCCAAATGAACATATATGCTATTCACTCTTTGAATCAAATCTAATGAGAGTAAGGTTGAAACAGTCTTCATCCCTCTCTTCTTTCCTTCTATTGTAATGGGGTTTTCGCACCTCTTCATTTGATGTAATTAACCCCATTCCACCTCCCCTTTCCTCTCCTCCCCATAAACTCCTTTTTCAACCCCTTAATTTTCTTTATACAATCACATCAATGGCAATTTATATTTATACCCTCTGTGTATAATTCTTCTGTCTACCCAAATAGATATACAGTTCTTAAGAGTTATAAGTATTATTTTCCCGTGTAGGGATATAAACAGTTTAACTTTATTGAATAGCTTTTTCCCCCCTGTTTACCTTTTTAAACTTCTCTTGAGTCTTGTATGTCAAGATCAAATTTTCTGTTTAGTTCTAGTCTTTTCATCAGGAAACCTTGAAAGTCCCGTATTTCATTGAATATCCACCTTTTCCCCTGAAAGAGAATGAGAAGTTTTGCTGGTAATAGATTCTTGGCTGCAATCCAAGCTACTTTGCCTTTCAGAATATCACATTCCAAGCCTTGTGATCCTTTAATGTTGAAGCTGCCAGGTCCTTTGCAACCCTGACTGTGGCTCCATTATATTTTAAGTGCTTCTTTCTGGCTTCTTGGAGTATTTTCTCCTTCACCTGATAATTCTGGAATTTGGCTATCATATTCCTTGGAGATTTCCTTTTTGCGTCTCTTTGAGGAGGTGATCGGTGGTGTAGGGACCAAATTTTAAACAGAACAGAGTTTATTAACAAGAACAACAAAAGAAAGATCAGTAGAATTAAGAGAAAGATAAAAAAAATGGGGGAAGAGAAAGGATACGACCTGAATAACACCACTGACCAGGGATCAGCTGAGAATACATGGCTGCATCCTGTCACTTTCTAGCTTCAAGATAGAATGGTGAAACTCTTCCCTTCTTCTTCCCAGCAGACCCCATGCTAACCACACACAGCCCCAAGCCAATTGGCTGGCAGCTCTGACTGACAGTCACATGACTGCCTTCATTGGGCTTCCAGTCATTATAATTTTACCAGGCCCCTGTAGGCATCAGCAAGTGGTGATGATGTGAGGTGCCAGCGCCATGGCAACAGCTACAACCACTGAGTGGAAGACCATGCCATTTGCGGAGGTGCTGCCTTTGAGCCCCAGGCCAATGCGCACGCCAGGGTTTTTTAAATTCTAGCCAAAAGATGGGGTCATAAAACCCTCAAATAACAATTAATTCTTTACATCCCCCCCTTTGTTTCATCAAAAAGCATGGGGTGTTTCCTTGATGGAACAATAAATAATAACCAATAAGCAATAAATAAATAACAGAATATCATAACCCATGCTAACAAACAATATACTAATAACAATATAGGAAAGAGAAAATACATATTACAGATGATGTATATAGTAACAGAAGGCACCAAGAACCCTAAATATTCTAATCCCCAAGGAATTACTTTCCCAAGGGAAAAACATCTCTGCTGCCCACCTCAGGAATAAGGTGTGGCAAAGTAGGATCCTGGAATGCTGATAAGAAATACCAAGGTCTGCAAGATGATATACATGATATGGATGTATGCTTCATATCTTATTGGTGCCCCATTATTCAAAAATCCCCTCCAAATTGTTTGGTGCTTCTCAGAAGTTTTGCATTTCCCTCCCGGCTCTTTTGTAGTTCCCTCCCCTTTTTTTGTTTGTAAACATACAAAAAGACCCAGTCTTCTCTTCTCCAGGAGGACAGGCTCCATAGTAATTCTGTCTCCTGGCCATATATTACTCTCTCCTAATAAATCTTTTTATTTTACGAGATTCATGATGCGCCTCCACTTCTTTGGGTGAGCTACCTCCAACCCATGCCCCATCCAGGTTGCAAGTCCTCCCAACAAAAGATTTTCCCAGGTCAAGATATAATCAGACAGTAAAAAAAATTCTAAGTTTCAGTTAATGGGTATATTCCTGTTCATTGTGTTTGCTAAAACAGGTCCTCAGAAAATGTTGATTCTCCCTATTTTCAAGACAGGTGATATGGAAGTTGATGTCTTTTTGACCAAGATTTGAGTGATATAAGTCATATACCCCAAGATAGCTCCCCTCCCATTGGATTAACCAATTAGAGGTGATTAGGCATCTCTCAAGAACACCTCCTTTTCCAAGGATATAAGCTGAGGCCCCACCACCATTAGGAGTCTTAGGTCTGAGAAAGAGAGCCACATGACTATCCTTTAATTAGCAATTTGCTGGCCTTATCTTTTTTTAATAATAAAAATTTTTATTAAAATTTTGAGTTCAAAATTTTATCCCTCCTCTCCTCCCTCCTCTTTCTCCTTCCCTGAGTTGCTAAGCATTCAGATATGGGTGATGCATGTGAAATTATGTAAAACATTACTTTATTTGTCATTTTGTATAAGAAAACTTGAATAAAAGTAAAAAATAGCACACTTCAGTCTGTGTTCAATAAATGTTAGTTCTTTATTTGGAGGTGGATAGTATGCTTCATCAATTGTCCTTTGGGATTGTCCTGGATCATTGCATTGTTGAGAATAGTCAAGTCATTAACAGTTCTTCATCAAACAATATTGCTGTCTCTGTGAACAATGTTTGCTTGGTTCTGCTCTCTTCAATTTACATGATTTCATATAAGTCTTTCCAGGCCTTTCTGAAGTCATCCTGCTTGTTGTTTCTTTTTTTTTTTTTTTTGTGGGGCAATGGGGGTTAAGTGACTTGCCCAGGGTCACACAGCCAGTAAGTATCAAGTGTCTGAGACCGGATTTGAACTCAGGAACTCCTGAATCCAGGGCCGGTGCTTTATCCACTGCGCCACCTAGCTGCCCCCTGCTTGTTGTTTCTTATAGCAAAATAATATTCCATCATCATCATATACCACAGTTTCTTTAGCCATTCCCCAATTGATGAGCATTCCTTTGATTTCCAATTGTTAGCCACCAAAAAAAGAGCTGCTAGAAATTTTTTTTATACAAATAGGTCTTTTTCTCTTTTAGGGGATGTCTTTGGGATATAAACCTAGCATTGGTGACATGGGGCTTAGGACAGGACAGACATATGGAGGAGTCAAGGTACTATTAAATTTTAAACTGGCCAGCTAGATATCAGGAGGGACACACCTAAGAAGTCAGGGGAGATAAAATTCTGTAGCAGATAAGTCCATTAGGCATGGCTACTACTTGAGTGGTACCTGGGGACAGAGAACTCCAGAAGTCAGGACCACCACAACTTTTCCCACCCCACTCCAAAAGGAACTTTCCATTGTCAGATGGTCATCCCATCTCTCCTCTACAAAAGCTTTGGCCTTTCTTCTGTTCTTGGAGGAGAATGTTTCTAAGCCATCTCCTTCCCTTGAGACTGTCTTCGACTTCCCTCAGTCACTTTCTCTAGTGCCCAAATAAAAGACCATTTTACTGTAATTGGACTGTGTGCTAGACTTGTAATTGTTTACAGAGGAATACCTAAGGACCCCCACCACCTATTTCCCCATGACAGTGGTATTTCTGGGTCAAAGGGTATTCACAGTTCTATAGCCCTTTGGGCATAGTTCCAAATTGCTTTCCAGAATGGTTGGATCAGTTCACAACTCCACCAACAATGGATTCTGCTGCTTCATTACTAAAATTATTAAATTACCCTGAAACTATGTCTCCCAAACTTTTTTAATCATTACAGTTTTGGCAAAGTGTTAAGGGATACTTGAGGTATACTTGAGACAACTCTGACTCTGAGACAACCAGTCTACCAGGAAATGTTCTTTCCTTCCAGCTCTCAACAGGTGAAACTACCCTTTCCTGTGAAATTGCAAGTTGAGATTTTTACTCTCTCCTTGTGAGGGAAAACGGATCTCTTCTCAATAATTCTCTGGAACTCAGCAGTGATATGACAAAGGCTTATTTATTTACTTCTCACAAGAAAGGGGCACCCTAGTGTGCAGCTAGTGGGTACAAAGAATGGGGGGTCACAGGCCCCATTTTAAACCCTAGTCCCTAACACAAATGGACCCTCCCTTTTTTTATCATTGGTCCGATTACTCAAGAGTTACATTCTACGTGCAAAAACTAGCTAATCAGAACACAGTATTCCCATACCTAATTTCCATAATCATTCTTTGAGTTCTTAGCCGATGGGGGAGGTGATCCAGGGACAATTCTTTAGTCCTTCCTTATATGGATACAACTCAGGAGCAAAACTTATTGAGAACAACTCAGGGCTCCTTGAACCATTTGATTTTGCTAGGCAGAGGGGGAGGAGGAGATCTGAGACCTTTGTCCTAAAAACAGGTCAGGAGGAGTATGATTGACTGTTATATCCTCATTGAGAGGAGACAATTACCCATTTTCTCACACTCTTCAACCTGAAATTTCTGATCTTATCCTTTGATTACCTCTGGATAAGCATATATGTGTCTATATGTCTGTTCTTATTGTTTGTGCTACAGCTTTCCCCCCCTAATTTTCACTCTTACAGGGAGGAAATCATCAGGTATATGTGTCTACTTGAAAGAGATCCTCTGAAATAAGCTATTGTGGGATGAGAGAAAAAACCTGTGAACACAGTAAAGGGACACCTGGGAAATTGGGGGTATTCAGCTTAGAAAACCCAAATACTAGCAACAAAAGAGCATTTCTTGCAGGACTAGGGCTTCACATAGTAAAATCTGGACCAATTCTCTGGCCCAGGGAATCACAAAAGCTACAATCCTTGCTTTTAAGTTTTGGGGGTTACGTAAAAATTAAACTATATGTGTACAGTAAAGGAACTTTTTAAGTAAAAGAGTAGAGGTAAGTGTAAAACCATACTATATGTACTTCTATTTATCAGCTCTTTTTCTGGAGCTGATAAGTCCCTTATTTGAGTATTTATAGTACTTGGAATAATTTGGTTTTTCACAATTATTCTTTGAATAATATTGTTTTTATTATATACAATGTTCTCTTGGTTCTGTTCATTTCACTCTTCATTATTTCATGTAAGTCTTTCTGTTTTTTTTTTCTAAAATCAACCAGCTCATCACTACTTAAAGCACAGTAGTATCCCATCACCATCATATACCACAACTTGTTCAGCCATTCCCTAGTTGGTGGGCATCTGCTCGATTTCCAATTCTTTGACACCACAAAGAGAGCTGTTATAAATATTTTAGGACATATAGGTTCTTTTCCTTTTCCCCTGATCACCTTAGGAAACAGACTCAATAGTGGTATTGCTGGGTAACATTCTTCCATCTATCTGGCATCTATCAATCTTTCAGTCCATTCATCCATCCTTCTATCCAGTCAACTATATATGTACCTAGGTACTTATCTATCATATATCTAGCTCTGCTGACAGTAATTACCTTCCTTTGGAGAAAGGAATTAGTTCCAAGTTTGCTTCACAAAGTTGTGATCATGGGGGGCAGCTAGGTGGCACAGTGAATAAAGCACTGGCCTTGGATTCAGGAGGACCTGAGGTCAAATCCAAACTCAGACACTTGACACTTACTAGCTGGGTGACCCTGGGCAAGTCATTTAACCCTCATTTGCTTGCAAAAAAAAACAAAAACAAAAACAAAACAAACAAAAACATAATTGTGATAAGAAATCTCATTTAGCTTGGTTTTATGTGAATTTATCAAGTTAGTGATTAGCAGCAGAAACTAACTAGGAATTTCTGTGCTATGGGGCAAGAACCATAAATTGAACCTGGTTCAAACCCACCCACACAGTTAAGAAGGGAAGAAGGGAGTGAGGAGGAAAGCTGAGAACATGACAAAACCTCCTTTGCTGCCCCGCTAGCATTTCCTTAGATTCACTGAATGAATGTATGATTGAGGTACTAAGATCTGTTGTTCCTATACTCCTAAAGGCCTCCAATTTTGGTCAGAGCCCTCTAAATTCAGTGACCTGAGGCAAAGTCCCCACTGCTCCACCCTCTTTATATCTCTGCTCACCTCCTTCTTGGTCCTTTTTCCTTCTAACAAGTACTATCACCCCCAGAATGATGGTAATGATGACAATGAAGGGAATAAAGATGTAAGTGAACATGATTGGAGGGCCATTTCTCCATAAGCACAATGCATCAGTGGTGACAGTGCCTGACTTTTCTTCAGATAAACCCTGGGCAGTACAACTAGGAAGAAGGAAGAGGAGATGTGTCATTGAATATTCATTCCTATCAGCCCAGCAAAACTGAGTGATACAACTCCTCCCCGCAAGTGCAGTCAGCTATGCAACTCAGCAGAAAAGAAGCTTATTGAAAGAGGAGCAGAGTATTCAAAACAGAGGGAGAGAAGTAGGGCCAGTCATGCTTTCATTAAGAATCTGGATAAAGGCAGAGGTACACATCTCCCAAATTCCTAGATTACACAATAAGATGGAAGGGAGAACATCCATGTTGGATTGGTTAGAAAGCCACTGTGTACAGAGTCAGGCTCCAAAAAGATGTACACAAATTAGAACCATCGCTGTTTTGTTTTGTTTTGAGGGGCCCAGAACTGCCAGGTCACCAGTGTGGGGAATTCTCTGGAGTAGCAATGCTTTTCCCTGATACAAGAACTATCAGGAATGGAAAACCTTAGATTGTTGTCTGGGGCAATGAGAGGGTGTGATGTGACTGGGAGACAGAGCTTACTATGTCTAAGAGACAGAACTGGAGGCTTCTGCACTCCAAGGCAAGCCCTGTATCCCCTACTGCCTAACCTAAAAGTAAGATGGAAATTCATAGGGCTGAATGGAATCAATGTCTTATAATTAGGCTAAAAAATTTCAACTCAAAAAGGATCCAAGAAGCTGGGGCCTGAGTCTGAGTCATCCCCTCTTCTTCTTTCCACAACTCAATACAGTCCAAAGGGAGCAGCCACCAAATGGGGCTTTTCCTAGGGGATGGTAATCTACAGGGATGGTAGCATCACAGCTCTGGAACTACCAGGGCTCTCTGAGATCACCTAGTGCAACTCTCCTATTTTACAGATGAGGACATTGAGTCCCAGAGAGTTCAAGTGACTCATCCACTGTCACACAGAGATGGTAAGGGCTAGAAGGAGAATCTGAACCCAGGGATTTTTGTCTTCAAAGTCAGGGCTCTGACTACTGTGCCCCCTTCATCAGACCAGAGCTCAGCCAGAGCCTGGGGTCTGCTTCCTGTTACCACTATAAGAAGAAAAAGATGTCTACTTCCAAATTAGCCTCTAAACACACATAACAAAAACAGAGGGAAAAAACCCCTATATTTCTCAGTTTATATGTTTTTAAAAGTAAACAATTGCCTCCAGCACACATACACATATCTGGATTTATTATTTGTTTTTTCATTGACCTATCTCTTGGAAGAAAACACATTTTTCTGATAAGACTCAGGGGCTGCCCAAACTGGAGAGGGTTCAGGACCACAAAATGAGGGAGACAAAGAGTGGGAGCTGACCAGGGCCCAGGGGAACAGAACCTCTCTTGTAAAGCAGAGAACACAGACAAGGGCTGCTCTCCTTGTGGCCCAAGGATCCGTTTAATTCAAGATCTAATTTTCATATTTTCAAATATAGAGTATATATTATTGACCTGGTTAATTTTTATATCACTTTCATTTTTCATTATAATTCTATTCATCTCTCTCTACAAACATATACCTATACCCATACCCATATACACATACATATACAGATTATACACATACAAATATACATGCACACATACATACATACACACACACATACAGATACAGATTTTACATAGACATAGACACACATAGATACAAACATGGCTGTGTCCTATCAAGTCCTTACATGTGAACCAGGAATCTTCCTCACTTTAAGGCTGGTTCTCTCACTCACTTCTTTGGAGGACATTGAATGTTAAATTTAAAAGGCCTTAATGCAGTGTGATCCTGAGTAGGTCTCCTAACCTCTGAGTGCTTCTGGTAGCTCTCTGAGATCATAGATTGTAGAGAAGGTGCCAACCTACATCAGTAGAGGGATTTCCCTCCTCTGGGAGAGCGCCTGCATCAGTGAAATCTCACGTGCAGGCCCTATATCCAGGTCCAGTCTTTCATCAATCTTCACTTTCATATTTATCCCTCTCCATTTCTGTACCTAATGACTCAGATCTTAGAATAGACTATAAAAAGGAAAGGGGATGAGGAGGAAGAGGGAGCAATACTGTAGAAGGGTGAAGATGGCTGTAGGGTTGCAAGAGAGAACCATGGCTTGGATCCACATTCTGCCTCTTCTGTTTTTTTCTGCCTGAGTGACCACAATTTACTTAACCTTTCTGGGCCTCAGGTTCTTCATTTGTAAAATGCTAAGTGTTTCAGTGGATGGAGCGTCAGGTCTGGAATTAGGAAGACCAGAGTCAAATCCAGCCTCAGGTATGTACTAGCTGTGTGATCCTGGACAAGTCATTTCACCCTGTTTGCCTTAGTTTCCTCATATGTAAAATAATCTGGGGAAGGAAATGACAAACTACACCAGTGTCTTTGCCCAGAAAACCCCAAATGGGATCACTGAGATTTGGACATGACTGAAGAATGACTCAGCAACCAAAGAAGGGGAGAGGACTCACAGTCACAGAATTTCAGTCAGCAAGGCCCACAGAAGACATTTGGTCCAACCCATCCTCCAAAAGAATCCCTACTGCCATAGACCTATCAAGTGCACCAACTCCCTCCTTTTACGAAACTGAGGCTGATGTCATATAGCTAATAAGCATCTTCAACCCCTGTGAGAAGAACACCAGTGAAGGGAAACCCCCTCTATCCCAAAGTAGCTCCTTCCACTTTGAGATGGCTCTTTGGCATTGTTAGACAGTTGAAATATTTATTTTTTCCTGACCTCTGGCCCAATTTGCTTCTGCTACCTAGCATTACTACTTCTGTTCTCTGTCAAGGCCCAAACCATTCTAATTTCTCTGCCACAGGACAGGCGGCCTTGCTCTTTTCCAGACTAAGCCTCCCCAGCTCCTTCCACCTGCCCATACAGGGCATCATGACCTGGGGGCCTCTTCCCCATTTGTGGGGGGGGGGCTCTCTTGTGATCACCTTTTAGCTTATCAATGTCCTTCCTGAATCGTGAGGCCCAGAACTGACCGCAGTCTTCCAAAGGGGTTTTGGTCTGACATCAAAGAAGGGAACTGTGTGCAGCCAGAGTGGAGCCTTTGCATCCTTTCTTATGGGGGACCTAAGGCCAAGAGGGATGTAAGGACAGAGGCCACCTTATCAGCCTGCCAGGCCCCAAGGGACCACATATGTCTCCTCTCCCTGACTGCTTTCCCAGGAGGAGCTTCCTCTGTAAGAATGGGCAACTGGCCACCTAAGAGTGACCCAGATACTTCCTTACAAATCCCTTTTCTCTGCAAACTTGTCTGAGACATTGAGGGAAAAGAGAAGCTGCTCTTGACTTTGTGTGTGTGTGTTAAAAAGAGGGGAGGAATTTAGTTCTCGGTGTGGACAGTGACAAATCTGTGACCAGTGGCTTCCACATTATCCTCTGGTCTTTCTGGGGGGAACTGTGACCATCCAAATACTGGTCCCAGGCCAGCTTCATTGGCCTTACAGTTACGTGGGGCTCTGATTAGTTTCCTTTTGGGATGTGTCCATTTTAGATTAGAAGACTTGTTTACAGCAATTTCAGAAGCAGAAATGATTGCAGAATGTCAGCGCTGGGCCTTTAAAGAGTTTCTCAATCAGGGATGGGGCCAGGCTTATAGTTGGAAAATGTGAGATGGAATGTTCCCTGGCCCTGAGATCAGCTCCCAGTCCAGTCCCAGGGTTTCCATTAGCTGCCTTGAGGAGCCCAGCCCAGCAGAGGAGTGGGATACCTTGCTTGCGTGGGTGGCTTGTGACAGGCAAAGGGGAGGGCTTTTGCTGCAGCCTCTTTTTTTCCTGACTGGCAGCCAGGTAAAATACATGGCAACACCCAGGTAACTGTCAGGAATCTTTAGCTTCTTTCACAACCTGCCTGTGTCCCCTGAGGTCCTGAACCACTCCTTTGAGGTGGGGGTGGTTCTGGGGCAGCTTTGGCCTTGGGCCCTTCCTGGGTTGGCAGAGCTTACTTCAGTGGAAATGGGATTCCACTAGGAGGTAAGAGACCTTGCTGGGATGACTCTTGGGGCATTAGGACCTCATTCTTTTGTTAGGGTGCAAGGTCCCCATTTTTTCCTTTCATTATCACATATACATTTTGGTCTTCTAATTTCATAAATGATTGTCTACATGAAGATTAAAACGGAAAAAGCAAAAAAAAAAAAAAAAGGGAAATTATTGCTTCCTTGTTCATGGCAACTCTTACATATCCTAAGACCATTTGAATTTCTCAGACTTCCCGGTCTCTCACATTTCCTTAAGACTGGGTACCATCTTCATATTGGTGTTGTTCAGTTGTTTTTCAGTCCTGTCTGACTCTTTGTGACCTTATTTAGGCCTCCCTCTCTTCCCCCCCCCCCAACCCTCACCCCTGGAAAGATACAGAATTGGTTTGTCATCATTTTCTTCTCTAGCTCACTTTACATATGAGGAAATAGAGGCAAAAAGGGTGAAGTAACTTCACCAGGGTCACACAGGTAGTAAGTGTCTGAGGACAGATTTGAACTCAGGTCTTTCTGATTTTAGGCCTGGCATTCTATCTACTGTGCCACCTTATATTATATTATGCCTATATTATTATTATCTCTGTATTAGTCATTTTATAATTCCCAGGAGTAGGCAGGGAACAAGAAAACTGGGATCTCATTTAACCCCAGCTCTAATACTTATTGGGGAGGCCATCTAGGGCAGGTGATTTGCCATCATCCTTGCCCTCTGTCACTCACTGGGGTGTCGTGAATATCTTCTTTGTGTATGAAAATGCTTTGTAGACTCCAGAGTGTACATCAGGGTGAAGGACTCTCACTCTTGTTCCTGGCCCAGATCCCAGTATCTACCTTTCTCTCACTCCCTGGCTCCTTCTCATCCTACCCCTGAGTCCATGTTGGGCTGGCTCAGCCTCAGCTAAAAAAGAAGGAAAAAAAGCCCTAAATTGGCTTCCACTCAGATACTCCCAATGTCCACACTGAACATGTGCCTCTCACCTGGGCTCCTACCCTGTGGTCTGAACACCTGCACAGAGATGCATGCAACCCCCAGGAGGGTAGATTGAGGCTGTAGGTCTTATCTTAGCTCAGGCTCTTGAGCCCCATCCCCCTCCTGGCAGCAGCGTCAGGGTCATCCCCAGCAGTGTCAGGGTCAGAGCTGAGGTCTTGGGAGTTGGAAGGATTCACAAAGAATCCAGAATTGGCCTTAGGGGCTGTGTGCTGGATGCTGCCTGAGGCTAGACAAGAAAGGATAATATAGCCACCCTGACTCATGGCTGACTGGACTCTGAACTCAATATCTATTGCCTTTCACTCATTATCTTATTTACTCATGGAACAGTTGTGGGGATGGAGGAGGAAAAGAGGTGATAGAAGAGGCTAAAAAGATGTTTGAGCTCTGAGACTGAGGTCTAGTTGACCACATCTGAAGAGGATTAATAGATAATTAGGATGGGCCCTCTCCTGTGCTTGCTGGGGAGGAGACTGGGATTGTGAGGGGATAATGTACTATAAATGTGGCCATCTTTCTTCTACCAGAGGAGAGATACTGATGTGGGATGGGATTTAGGGTCAAATTGATTGTGAGTCATCCCAAAAGAATTACAAGACTCAGTGACTCAGTTTCCCAAGTTTTATTGCAATACTGTGAGTGAACACAGGGAAAGAACCAGAAAAGTGGAAAGGTATCTCTTGAATAGGGAAAGAAAAGATAGTTATATTTATAGTATGGATAAATTGATTATCAGTCTCATTATAATAATCTCCACCTTAGGGAGGGACAGGGGAGGGCATATCCTAATTTGGAGTTCCAGGGGGCTTGAGCCAACCCCCAAGGTGGGTACCTTTTTCTGCAGAGGTGTGTTTTGGGGGTTTACACTTCATAAAGTGAATCTGGAGACAAATTTGGCCTATGTCACTTTTTTTTTTTTTTTTGCTGGGCAATGAGGTGACTTGCCCAGGGTCACACAGCTAGTAAGTTTCAAGTGTCTGAGGCTGAATTTGAATTCAGGTCCTCCTGAATCCAGGGCCAGTGCTTTATCCACTGCACCACCTAGCTGACCCTTGTTTGTTTGGTTTTTGTTTTTGTTTTTGTTTTTTTCTATGTCACTTTTTGATTCCCATGTCCAGTTTCAAAATATCTTAATTTATCAGTATGAATTTCTATGCCTTGTCTGTGTATCATATAGTTAAGGTCTCTTATGACCTGCCTCTTTATGTTCTTGTTATAAGTGCTGATTAATGTGGATAACAAGAACCCAGGCCCTGACTTGTATTAATGACTACTTGTGATGTTTAAAATCTAATGTGTGGTCACCTTAAATTAGAAGCTTATAGCACCAGTCTTTGGGCATTAAGCATTTATTAAAGTATATGAGAAGTTAGCAAAGGAGAGAGGAAGAACATGTGGAGTTCAGAAAGAAAAAGCCTAGCTATCTGGGTCCTGCTGCCCCTACTGGGACCCCCAACCAAAAAGCAGGAACCCTGTTCTTCCATAGCAGAAGCTCCCTATGGGACCACCAGAGGGGCCATCCCCACACACAGCTCCAAGCTAATTGGCTGGTAGCATTGATTGATATGACTTACAGGTGGTTCTGGACACTAGTCATATGCTTTCTCCTTAGGATGGTGTTCCCTGGTTCTCACAATGTCTTTCTCAGCAGGGGGGGGGTGTCACCCTGATTCTCATACTACCTGCAGGCTTGATGAAGAAACATTGTTTCCCTACAAGAAGCAATAACATTACAGATACTTATGACTAACAAAGTAAAGGGAATGGAAAGAGAGAGAAGAAATTGAGCGATGCATTGACAAAGGCTAAAGGGGGCACTTCCCTTTTAGGAGGTGGATATTACAAACATAGAAAAACTAAAGGGACACTACCCTTTAATAAGTGGACATTATAAACACTGTATACTATGTAGAAAAGGAAAAGAGGAAAATGTCCATTTAAGTCCTTGGAAGTCTTTTCTCAGATAATTCTTGGGATGTTCTCTGGGCATAGTTGTGGAATTAAAGTCTTTCAGGTGTGGATGCTGATGATCAAGACTAGCAAGCCTCAGCTGCAGAGGTTTGGGTGTGATTATAAAGTTACAGATACCGGTAGTCAGCTGGGAAAGTTTCCTACAACATTGAGCTTGCACAACTTTAAATAGCGCTGCCAATAACCAAATCAAATGAAGAGAGTTCTCAAAAATGTCTCTAAGGAAATTCATAATCTTTTAAAGATTTTACAATTATTGTCCAGTTGTTACACATGAAACACATAATAAAAACAAAAATTGAAACATTCTCTAAAACTAATATTACTACACTCCCCCCCCCCCTCCATGGAGAATAAATTGAGAAGACAATTGTGATATTAATTTAGAAAATAATTTTTATCTCTGTCTCATCAGTTTTTGCATCATCTACCTAATTATCCTCATGCCATTATGAGAAATTAATGTATCTAATATAATTGGTAGCAGATGTCAAAGCCAAATCCAACATTGTATTTATCATAAAATCTGAGATAATTTTGGGGTTACCATAAAAGACAGAGGGGAAACTGAGTCAGGCTTACTCAGATGCATAGTATTGAGATGTCCATGACATCAGCCATATAGGAGGGGGAATTGAAGTCAGGTGTGGAATGAGATGGCATAGCCAGCCTCCTGGTGTCATGTGGGGGGAAAATTAAACCAAGAGAATCCAAACTCAACTCTTGCCAATAGCCGTTCTCTTGACCTTTCCTAATGCAGTGCAGTACCTGAACTTTGTGCATATCTCCCTTTTTGTGACAATTCAATGTCTGCTCTTGTATGTATTCCTCTTTAGAATGGCTGGCATCTTGGCCAACTGGCATCTGGTAGCTCAGAATGAAGGCAATTAATGTCTTAAATGATAAATTCCCATAATCCAAGTCTCATACGGATTTCTTAAAAAATAAAAGTATTTTATTATTTTCCAGTTACATGTAGAGATAGCTTTCAACATTTGTTTTCATAAGATTTCAAATTTCAAATTTTTCTCCCTCCCTACCCCACTTCCACCCTGCCCAAGACAGCAGGTAATCTGATATAGGTTATATGTGTATAATAGCATTAAATATATTTGTGCATTAGTTATGTTATAAGAGAAGAATCAGAGCAAAAAGGAAAAACTTCAAAAAAACCAAAACAACAGCACCAAAAACAAAAGAAATAGTATGGTCCAATCAGCATCCATATTCCACAGTTCTTTTTTTTTTTTTCTGGATTTGGAGAGCCTTTTCCATCATGAGTCCTTTCTACTGTTGGATTGGTGAGAAGAATCTAGTCTATCACAGTTGATCAACACATAATGTTTGATGATACTGTGTACAATGTTCTGGTTCTGCTCATCTCACTCATCATCAGTTCATGCAAGTCCTTCCAGGTTTCTTTTAACTCCTCCTGCTCATCGTTTCTTACAGTACAATAGAATTCCATTACATTCATATACCACAACTTGTTCAACCATTCCCCAATTGATGGGCAGCCCCTTAATCTCCAATTCCTTGCCACCACAAAAAGAGCAGCTATAAATATTTTTATACATGTGGGTCCTTTTCACTTTTTTATGATCTTTTTGGGAGAAAGACCCAAAAGTGGTATTGCTGGTTCAAAGGGTATGCACAACTTTATAGCCCTTTGGGCATAATTCCAAATTGCCCTCCAGAATAGTTGGATCAGTTCACAGCTCCACCAAAAATGCATTCGTGTTCCAATTTTTCCACAGCTTCTCCAACATTTATTATTTTCCTTTTTTGTCATATTAGCCAATCTGATAGGTGTCAGGTGGCACCTCAGAGTTGTTTTAATTTGCATCTCTCTAATCAATAGTGATTTATAGCATTTCTTCATATGGCAATAGATAGCTTTGATTTCTTCATCAGAAAACTGCCTGTTCATATCCTTTGACCATTTCTCAATTGGGGAATGATCCAAGACAATTCTGAAGGACATGTGATGAAAAATGTTATCCACCACCAAAGAAAGAGCTGATGGAGTCTGAATGCAGGGAAAAACTAACTTTTTTGTTTTAACTTTATCTTCCTTGGTTTGTTTAGGGTTTGGCTTGGGTTTTTGTTTTATTTTGCTTTTTTTGTCTATGGTTTCTTTTGAAACATAGCTAATGTGGAAATATGTTTGGCATGATTGCACATGTGTATCTATATCAAAGTGCTTGCCTTCTCTTAGAGCAGGGAGGGGAAGAGGGGAAAGAGAAATGAGAGTAAAATGATAATAGCTCCTTCTAAGAGTTGTGGTAAGACTCAAATGAGAAGTGTGCAAAGCTCTCTGGAAACCTTTAAAGTGCTTCATTAAGTGTGAATTAATCATGATGAAATCATTTCTTATCTGCATCCATGCCCCTCTCTCCTATGCCCACCTCCTCATCTCCCCCACCCCCAGCTTTCCCAGGTTTGTGCTTTTCAAAGTTACAGACTGGTTAGATTCTCTCTCTTAGAGATTAAACCACAGGACTCCAGTTCTAGAGCTGAAAGGAATCTTGGAAGCCAATCTCCTCATTTTACAGATGAGGAAACTGAGACCAAGAAAGGTTAAATGACATGTCCAGGGTAGCACAGTTTGTAAGTACTTGAGGCAGGATTCCAACTCAAAACCTCTGGCTCCCATCCCCTGTGCTTTCTCCATTATACTGTGCTGTCTCTCAACCCCCTCGTTTTACATATGGGGAAACTGAGGCCCCAAGGGGGTAAGTGGATATCCCGAGGTTGTCTAGCCAGTGAGTGACAGGGTCAAGCTGAGGGCTCAGTTTTCCTGACACCCAGACCCATGCTTTTCCCTTTGCGCTTATTACCTCTTTCTTTCTTTGTCCAAGATGTTCAGAATGTTGATGATTACTCAGCCTATCTGCTTCATGCAGGCTCTGGAGTGTCTGGCTGGTGAGTACGAGGTGGATGGGCAGTGCTGCCCCACCTGCCATCCAGGTACGTCAAAGAGTTTCTTTCTCTGGGACAAATCACTCTCTTGCCCTGCTAAATGCCTCCTATCCCAGGCTCTCTTTCTTCATGGATCCATTCAAATTCCAGAACCATTGAATCTCAGAGCTTGTTGTTGTTGTTTGTCCTTCATTCTTGATGAGGACCATGACATAGGGGTGATGACATGGCTTGCACCGAACTGGATTTAAGTGAGGGAGGGCTGTGCAAAGTGACCGGCCTCACTCTGTCCTCCAGAACCACCCGGGTCCAGTGGCAAGCTATATATCAGGACAACTGGAGATGGCCCCAGATGTTTAAGGCATTTGGGGTCAAGTGACTTGCCCAAGGTCACTAAGCTAGTAAGTTTCTGAGGCTGGATTTGAACTCAGGTCTTCCTGACTCCAGGCCTGGTGCTCTTTTCACCATGCCACCTTAGCTGCTCAGATTAAGTCTTTCAAATTGAGAGTTTATCTTGTATTTAATCATCTGCTGTGCCCTGTTAAGGGCTGTTAAGAGATCCCCTGAACTTGTCTTTTTGAGTTTCCATATTTTCCAGAAACACTGGACCCAGAGCATATAGGAGGCCCTTATTATGTCAAGGACAAAGCTCCCCCCTAAGCTGACATTATTTCTTGTTGCACCCCAAGCTGGATTCCCTGTGTGTCCTGGGGAGACAAGACAGGCACCAGCCAGTGTGTGCAAGGCTGGGATAATGCTTGTGTAGCTGTGGTCCTTTGCAGATAAAAGGACCCTCCTATCTTCATAGTCTGAAGGAGACTTTTGCTATCACCTTGCTCCTCCCTGTGGGGAGTGGTCTCATCCTTTTTCCCCACTTTTACTGCACCATCCCCCCTCCCACGTCATGCTCGTTCCTGCTATCCCCTTCTGCTATTACAAAAAAGTACATTTCTGTAAAGACTGGGAACCCATTGGGTACCACCTGCATGTTCATTTCTCTTGTAATTAGCCTGGGTTTCACACAAGTCTCATGATGTCCTTGCCTGTTGATAGTGCTTAGGAATGCTATTCAGGATAAACTGTAAGGCTCACAACCTTTGATCCTGCCTCTTGTAACTCCACCTTCACCGGTGTCCCACCAACCCACTCTCTCCTTCTTGGGATTTCCCTGATCCCCCATAGCAGTGACCACTGAGGGCATCCCATAGAGGGTCTAAGGTTCCATACATGTATTGACCTACATTTAGTGTATGTCACAGTGGGATGGGGTTTTAGGGACCAGTTTGTGTGACCTTGTCCCAGTCATTTAGTTTACTCATCTATAAAACTAGAGGGTAGGACTAGGTGACTTCTAACATTCTTTTGTCTTCCAAGGTCGGAATCCCATGTTCTGGCGTCTCTCTTAGCTCTAACATTCTTGGTTCTGAGGTCCTTCCCAAATCTGACATTCTCTGTTCAAAGGGACCTTCTGCCACATTCTGTGTTCTAAGATTGCCATCCCACCTCTGAATCCTATGTTCTGAGATCCCTTCTAACTCTAAATCCTGTGTTTTGAGGTCCTTTCTAGTCCTGGCATTCTATGTCCCGGAGTTCTTTTTAATTCTGGCATTCTAAATTCTTGTTCTGAGGTCCCTTTCAGTTTGACAGTCTGGGTTTCATGGCTCCTTGGGATGAAGTGTGACTTCATACCATCCAAATTTTCATAATAGACCATAGAGAACAATCCTAAATTTCATAGATGGCCTTGGGAGCTTCCTGGGCCTAACCTAGGGTGTGCATATGGTGGTGTCAGAGGTGGTACTGGGGGAGAGGGGGCTGAAGTGGAGGGGCTCCTGGAGGGAGGGGTCCTGTGCCTTGTTCTGGATGCTGAGTCTTTGATACCATTAGGTTTTAGGGTTAAGAAGACATGCAGTATAATGAGAGGAACCATGTGTGTGTCTTGTGATCCTGGGACCTACACAGCACACCACAGTGGGCTAAAGGAGTGTCTCCAGTGTAAAGTCTGTCACCCTGGTAAGAAGCTCTTTAACGGCCTTAGGGTCAGCCAGGATCCTGGGTCTAACCCCAAAACCACTGTCCACTGGGCTTTGACCTGAGTCCTCTAGTTTCCCTGGGGAAAGGGGAACTGGGTCCAGAGAAAGTCATCAGTTTTGGACCTACCCAGACAAAATTGGGTAGGGGGGGGGGACTCAACAACCCAGAGAGCTGGAATTGGAACAGGTTAGGAAAAGAGGCAGTGAGAGTGCTGTACTGGGAGTTGGGAGATCTGGGTTCCACTCCAGGCTTTTCCTGTGTGACCTTGGAGAAGTCATGTCCATTCTTTGGACCTCATTTGCTTATCTATAACATGAGGAGCTTGGGCTAGTTCCTAAGGGTATAGGGCATGGTATTTACCTCCTAGGAAACCCAAGGTATTTAATTCACACTCTCATACAACCCTAGAACATAGACTATCCAAGCTGGAAGGTGATGTGGGATGGAATTTGGGGTCAAATTTATTATGAGTCATCCAAAAGAATTACAAGACTCAGTGACTCAGTTTTATTGCAATACTGTGAATGACCACAGGGAGAGAACCAGAAAAGTAGAAATGTATCTCTCAAATAGTGAAAAGAAAGACAGTTATATTTATAGTATGGATAAATTGATTATCAGTCTCATTATAATAATCTCCACCTTGGGGAAGCACAGGGGAGGGATTATCCTGCTTTGGAGTTCCTGGGGTCCTAAGCCAACCCCCAAGATGGGTACCTTTTTCAGTGGAGGTGTGTTTTTGAGGTTTACATGTCATAAGGTGAATCTGGGGACAAATTTGGCCTTTTCTGTGCATGTCTCTTTCTGGTTCCTATGACTAGTTTCAAAACATATTAATTTTTTTTTTATTTCTGGTCTGTTTCTATAGTCTGTCAATTTCTTTATTGTCTTCAGGTCTCCATGGCCTAGCTCCCTCTGTTCCTGTTATGGGTACTGATTTATGTGGGTACAATAACCTAGCATCCTGACTTGTAAGTTACCCATTAACTGGGGTCTGACTCCCTCTTAGAGCTCATATCTGAATTAGAGCTTGGGTCTTAGGTTTTTCTGTTAACCCCTTTTTGCCTCTTACATCAGAAGGGACCCTCGGAACAGAATACTTAAAATGTCTAGTATTCTGAAGAGACTTATCAGAAGACCCAGTCTTCAGAAACTTGAGAAAGAGGCTAAGTTAGTCCCCAGGACCCTGACAGCTCCTTAAATGTGCCCATCTATATCTTCCTAATATTAGGCCACAGGGCTAGAAGGGTGGTCTCATTACCTGGTGTTTCCTCTTGACTGCCCAAAACCTCTCCCTGTAACCCCCAGCTAGGCTTGTAGACCCCAGAAATACTGTAGCATTTCAAATTATCATTCCATCCTTCTGCTACCTTCTGATGTTTCCCTGTCACTAGTAGGACTACTTCAAGCTGGGCAAGGGGGGGGGCGGTGTATATTCCTTTTGCTGGGGGGATGGGGCAAAGGGAAAGCAGGTGAATAATGGGTGATGAAGTTGGTCCTGCTGCCTACCTCATCCACTTTGGCTCTCAGTATTCTGGATCTTCGGTTTCTCTATTTGAATAGACTGTTTTGTATAACTTGGAAATCTTAAACATATCAAATCTCTTGACATTGTAAAGTACTGGGCGTCTCCTTTTTCTTCTTGCTCCCCCCAGGGACTGTCCATGTGCTTCCCTCAGGGTCTTTCCCCTCCCTAGGCCCTAGGGAAGGGATCACAAGATACCAGATCCAGAGTTGGAAAGGACCATAGAAGTTATCTTATCCAAGACCTTCATTTTAGTGAAGAAACTGCTCACAGAGAAATGACCTGTCCAAGGTCACAAGGGAGCACATAGCAGAGTCAGGATTTGAACTCAGGTCCTGTGACTACAAGTTAAGCACTTGCTCACAGCTTTTCATCTTCCTCTCCTCCAGTCTCAGACACATCCCTTTTCAAAGTCTGAAAAGGTTTTCACCCCCAATGTTGACACCAAGTGATGCAGTGGGAAGAGTCCTATATGAGAAGTCAGAGAAACTGGGTTCAAATCCTTCCTTTACCCTTTATGATGTTGGGCAAGCCAGTCAGTAAATATTCATTAAGCACCTATTATGTGCCAAACACCATGCTAAGTGCTGGGAACACCAAAAGCTCACAATCTATTGGTGGGGGGAGAACCTGAAACAACTCTGTATAAATAGGATATAAATAGGATAAACTGGAGATAATCTCAGGGGGAGGTACTAGGATTAGGGGAAATTGGGAGAAGGTGACTAACCTTTCTGGGCTTCCATCTGCTTATCTTTAAAATGAGAGGGTCCCTTCCAGGTCTAAATCTCTTCTCTATGCACTTGGCGAGGGCATTTGGGCTCTGGTGTGTTAGTGGTACAGTGGAGAGAGTGCTGGGTCTGGAGTCAGGAAGACCTAAATTCAAACGTGACCTCAGGTGCTTCTAGCTGTGTGACCTTGGGCATCACTGACCCTCAGTCTGACTCAGTTACCTGAGCCATAAAATGGGGACAATAACAGTATCTACCTCCCAGGCTTGTGGTGCAGATCAGATCAGATGATAGTTGTAAAGCTCTTAGCAGAGTGTTTGGCACCTGGAAGATGGTTATCAACCTGCTAGCCAGTGTGGCTTCAGAAAGGGCAATGGAAGGGTAAATATGGTGTTTGCTTCGCAACTACCCCAGGAAGAATGCCAGGAGCAGGACAGAAGTCTGTCCACAATGCTCATGGATCTAAACAAGGCCCTTCCTATTGTCAGTTGTGAGGGCTTATGGAGACTTATGTAAAAATTTGGTTGCTAGGGGACAGCTAGGTGGTGCTGTAGATAAAGCACCAGTTCTGGATTCAGGAGGACTGGAGTTCAAATCTGGCCTCAGACACTTGACACTTACAATCTGTGTGACCCTGGGCAAGTCACTTAACCCTCATTGCCCTGCAAAAAACAAACAAAAAAATGTGGTTGCCAAAAGTTCATCAGTATTGTACATCAGGTTCTGGATAATGGATGATGCACTCTTGCTTTTCCAATCACCAATGGAGTAAAGCAAGGCCATGTGCTTTCTCCCATTATTTTTAGCGTGATTTTTCAGCAATGTACACCTTCAACAAGAATGAATGTGGCACCAATGTCAGCTACCACACTGATGGCAAATTATTTAGCCTGAAAAGGGCACAAACCAAGACTCAAGTGGAAGGAGAGGTGGTGCATGATTTTTTCTTCACAGATGATTGTGCACTCAGTGTAGTCTCTGAAGCTAAGATGCAGCAAAGTATGGATCCATTTTCTGCTGCTTATTCTAGTTTTGGCCTAACGATTAAAACCAAGAAATCATAGTTTATCCACCACAGGTGGGGCAGGCCTGTGACTTTACTTGCCTAGGGGAGAAAACTCCTTCTGTCAAGGCATGTGGGAACCTTATCTACAACTCATAGTCTTAAAGCAACCTAGAGCATCTGTTCAGGTTCCCTCAGCCACAAAAAATGTGGGGCAGTATTTGAGTCCAAAGCTGGATGGGCTATCTCAGGGGGCTCCCTCACTGGAGCTATGCCACCACAGGCTAGGTGACTTTTTAGCTAAATGATTGGGGAACTAGGATGGGTTTTCTAAAATATTACTACTTATAAATTAATGGCTATTGCACCTGCTTTGGCAGTAAATATCATTAAAGTATATTAAATATTAGTAAAGAATTGACCACTTGACATTTAACGCAAACAGAAAAAACCCCAGTGCCATTTTGTTTCTACATTACCTATACTGGCCTAAGAGGAGAATGTTCACCAATGTGTCAGCCTCCCAGAGCCTCGAGTGCAAGCCCAGAATGGTGCTGGCCACATGGTCCCAGGTTTTTTCCTCTTTTCCACAGAAGCTGCTCCTTACACAGTGACCTAAGCTAATTGGCTAGCATTCAATTCCATTGATGGGCATGACTTGAGGGTAGTCCATATTAAAATGAGCTCTACCTCGGTGACATTAGGGTCTAATGGGAGACCCCCAGAGGGGCAAAGGTGCATTCAGATAGGTGTGGTTTAATCCCCTCAGTTCGCTGGAGTCCCTTAAAGAAGATTAAAACTCCCTCCTAAAAATTGACCTCTGAAGTGGGGGGGGGGGAGGGCGGAGAGAAAAGGCCAATACTGGGTCCTTAAAAAGTTTGTTATTAATAATTATTTTCTCGGGCAGCTAGATGGCGTAGTGGATAAAGCACCGGCCCTGGATTCAGGAGTATCTGAGTTCAAATCCGGCCTCAGACACTTGACACTTACTAGCTGTGTGACCCTGGGCAAGTCACTTAACCCCCATTGCCCCACAAAATTAAAAAAAAAAAAACCAACAATAATTATTTTCTCACAGTGACCATTGGTTGGGAGTGGTATACAAGGGATTCTTGTTTACAAATCAGTCAAAATAGACAGCCTCTGAGATGTTGCTGCTGCCCTCCAGGATCTCCCAGTCTAGGTAGAAAGAGAAAAAGCAAGATAAAAGGTAGTCAGCACTTAAGGTCCTGTGCAGTGAGCTGTCATCAGGGACCATGTATTTCCCCTCCCAAGTCATCCTGAACTCTTTACTATCTCTTCCCCTCCATATCCAATCTATGTATAAGACTTGTCGATTTCATCTTTGCAACATCTCTCAAAAATGCCCACTTCTCTCCTCTGACACCGCATCCTCCCTGCTGCAGACCTTCTTTGGCTCACACTTGGATTACTGCAATAAATGTTTTGGGGTGGGGATGTCTCTCTGACTCATGTCTCTGTCCACTCTATTCCATTCTCCACTCAACCAGCAAAGTGATTTTCCTAAAGCACAGGTCTAAACATGTCACCATCCTTCTCAATAAATTTCAGTGGCTCTCTATCACCTTTCAGATCAAACCCCAAATCTTTAAAGTCTTTTATAACCTAGCCCCCTCCTACTTTTCCAGTCCTATTACACTTTACACCCTCTCCCCCCATTCCCCCACATACTCTGTGATTCAGTGACACTTAGACAAGGAGACCCTTGCTCTTCCAAGCTGGGAATTTTCCCTAGCCATCCTTCATGCTTGGAATTCCATTTGTCCTCATCTCCACCTCATGGCTTGCCTGGCTTCCTTCAAACTCTAGCTAAAATCCTACCTTCTCCAAGAAGCCAATCTATGCCCCCTTAAATTTAGTGCCTTTCCTGTATTAATCATCTCCAATTTGACCGGTATGGATCTTGTTTATACATACTCATTTGCATGCTGTCTCTCCCATTAGACTGTGAGCTCTTAGAAAGCAGGGGCTCTCTGTTGCCTTTCTTTGTAATGTGTGCCCTAAATGTAATAGGTCCTGAACAAATGTTGATTGAGTGACTGACCTAAAGTCTCCCTCTTCCTCTTCTTCTTTCTTTTAGCACTTGGCTTTCTGACCAGAAGGGGAATGTTCATCTACATCCAACACTGTGTGTCGCTGTGCTCCAGGCTATTTCTGTGCTGACATGAAAGGTGATGACTGTCACAAGTGTGTGGTTCACCGAGTCTGCAGCCTTGGCCAATATGTGAAGTTTAGAGGTGAGCCTGCTCCATCATCACCCACCCAGGGACCCAGCTTCAGGCAAATCCCCAAGCCTCCCTCAGCTCTGACTGCTTCCCTAGAGGCAGCTGTGGTAGGATGGTTGGATGTGGTGTGAGAGGACTTGGGTTCACACTCATCTTTGCCCCTACTGTTCCTCTGACCCTGAGGTTATTTGACCTTGGACCTCAGTTTCTTTATCTGTAAAACAAAGGTATTGGACTATATCAACTCTTCTTAAACTTTTTCCACTTTCGACCCCTTTTTGAATGTGAAATTTTTTATGTGAACCAGGAAATACATAAAATAAGTATACATAACCTTTGACTGTTAATAGATTTTTTATGCTCTCCCCCATTCAATTATGTGACCCCATATGGGGTCATGATCCACAGTTTAAGAAGCTAGGGACTATATGACCTCTGATGTCTCTTCCAGATGGAAATTTATGATTCCATGATAATGAAGTCTGATTTCAGTTCCCTTGTCTTATCTTTATGGTCCTCAGACAGTCGGGCAAATCTGGAATTAGGCAGAGCTGGGCAAAGTCAACCAAGGCCTCCCCACTGGTGTACTTCTCCAGTGTGCTTTGGTGGCATTCTGAATCTTTTTCTGTTTTTTCTTTTTAAGGGAAATATTTTTTAATAGACAAAAAAAAAAAATCTTCTCTCTTTCTCCCCTTCCCTTCCCCACTAGAGAAGAAAAAGAAAAACCAAAGCCTTTATAGAAAATTTTATACTGGGTAGGCCAAAATTCATGACATTTTAATAACTTTTTGAAAATTATGTTTTTTATATTTTTCTATTTATAAGATTTCATTTTTCACGCATAATGTAAATCCATTTCTTATCTGTATTATATATAATGCTAGAGTATTATAAATCAAAATTTAAAAATAAATGAGTTATTTAATATTGAAATCCCTTCATGACTTTTGGCCCACCCTGTATATAGTCAAATAAATTACATTCATACATTGGCCATGTCCAAAGAGAATATACATCTCCATTGGTACCTTGAGTCCATTACCTCTCCCCCAAAAGGTAGGTAGCATGTTTAAACATGTCCTCTGGAATTGTGGTTGGTTATTCCATTGATCTGAGTTCTTAAGTCTTTCTAAGTTGTTTGTCTTTACAATGTTGTTGTTACTGTATAAGTTGTTCTCCTGGTTGTGTCCACTTCACTCTGCATCAGTTCATACAAGTTTTCCTATATTTCATTGAAATCGTCCATTTTATCATTTCTTATGGTGCAAAAGTACTCCCTTACATTATGTACTATAATTTGTTCAGTCATTCCCCAATGAGTAGACAAATTCTTAATTTCTAATTCTTTGTGTACAGAAAAATGTAGCCATAAATATGTTTGTAAATATAGGTATTTTTCCTCTTTCTTTAATCTCTTTGGAGGTATAGGATCAGTAGTGGTATCAGTGGGTCAAAAGGGATCCTCCAGCTGTGAATTGATCCAACCATTCTGGAGAGCAGTTTGGAACTATTCCCAAAGGGCTATAAAGCTCCTATGAGGGTTGTACATTAGGAAATTATTGTGATATCAAAAATAAAAGGGGGGGCAGCTAGGTGGTGCAGTGGATAGAGCACTGGCCCTGGATTCAGGAGTACCTGAGTTCAAATCCAGCCTCAGACACTTACTAGCTGTGTGACCCTGGGCAAGTCACTTAACCCCAATTGCCTCACTAAAAATAAAAATAAAAATAAAAGGAAACATTTTTTTAAATAAAAAAGGATCCACCACTTAATAAGTTTTGGGGTGTAGTTCCAAGTTACATTTAGGGATGTGACCAAGTCACAGCCCCCTCCCCAACAATACATCAATATGCCTGTTTTCCCACAGTTTCTTCAAAATTTGTCATTTTCTGGGTTTTGTCTGTTTGTTTTGTTTTTTGTTTTGTTTTATGAGCCTTGTCAATCTGATTGGTATGAGGTGGAACCTTAGAGTTGCTTTAATCTGAATTTCTCTAATTGTTAGAGATTTAGGGCATTTAAAAAATATGGCTATTGATAGCTTGGATTTCTTCCTTTGAAAACTGCTTATTCCTATCCTTTCACCATTTATCATTTGGAGAATGGCTCTTAATCTTATACATTAGAATTGGATCTGTATAAATCTTGGAAATGAGACTTTTATTGGAGAAACTTGGTGCAAAGATTTCTCACTTCTCCCTCTAAAGTTACCTGCTTCCCTTTTAATTTTAGCTGTATTGGTTTTATCTGTGCAAAATCTTTAAAATTTTACATTATCATTTTCTTCTTCTGTGATCATCCCTCTCTCTTGTTTGGTCATAAACTCTTCCCCTATCCACTAATCTGATTGGTAATTTCTTCATTACTCCTCTTACTGTTTTATAAGGTACCTGTGGGTTCTTGAAGATGATCCACAAAAAGTTCAAATTCTGCTGAGTTGGAGGCTTCTTTTCTGGAAGTCTATTTCCTGAGGACATGCCTAGTTAAGTACAGAGGGGCTTGGCCCCATATAGACTTCAAGGTATAGATGTTTCAGATACAAATCTGAAAGGCCATCTGCTAAAATAGAGGGGAGATCACAACCTGCACTCATGGAGAGAGCACCCAAGCTGCCCAAATCAAAGATCCTTCAAAATTTGAAGCAGTAAATTGTGTGGCCAAGTAAGTCACTTATTTGACCTCTCTTTACCTTAGTTTCCTCACCTGTCAAATGTGACAGTAGCACTCAATGATCTATCTCCAAGGTCCCTTCTTCCTCTAAAACCATGATCCTGTGAGTTGGCAGACTCATTTGTATGGTTTCAGATAACTAAAATAGAATTAAGTATACTGGCATTTACATAGCATTATTATGTGCCAGACACTGGGCTCAATGCTTTACAAATATTACTTGGGAGTAAGATGCTATCATTCTCCCTTTTTTTTGGTAGGGGAAAAAGGCAAACTTGTCCACGGTCATATAGCTAATAAGTGTCTGAAATTGGATTTGAGCTAATATTTCCCTAACCCCAATACACAAGGCTCGATTCAATGAACTGCATATCTGCTATACCACATCCTCAATCTCCAGCTTCTTTAGAGAAGTGAGGACTATAGGTATGGAACATTAAATATAACACTACACTTATTTAATATGTTCATTAGTTTGTTGGACTATTTTTTTTTCCGTTTTAAAGATTTTACATTATAAGATATGGCTCTCTGGGTAAGACAAGGCCATAACGTGTACAGCCTGAACTACTCTCCCAAGAGCTGATTGTTAAATTTTCAATGTGAGCATTGGCACCCCAGAAATGGGGTAACAGTATAAACCAGGGCTGAATTGATTGCTTTGTTAATTGTTAAGATTTAAGAAAGTGATGGGGGAAATTTTAGTAATGTTTTCATAACATAAAAAACACATACATATATCTCCTGTGTTCCACTCCCCTCCATCCCCCCCTTGCCAAAGAGTTGGTTGTTAAACATTTATTGGTAAGGTCAAAGAAATATTTGGCAATGTATGAGACACAAAAACAAACATATATATATATATATATATATATGTAATTTTTTTTTTGCAGGGCAATGAGGGTTAAGTGACTTGCCCAGGGTCACACAACTAGTTAAGTATTAAGTGTCTGAGGTTGGATTTGAACTCAGGTACTCCTGACTCCAGGGCCGGTGCTCTATCCACTGCGCCATCTAGCTGCCCCCAAAATATATTTCTAAAAAGTAAATTTCTTGCCACAGGCCTGGGGAGAATATCAGAGTGTCTCCAAAACTCTTTGCTCTGACACAGCTTCCAGGGAAGGGACCAACCAACCCAGGGACACAGTTCTAGCATCCATGTTGTGCTCTGAGCCCATTGCTATGCTGAGCACCAAATATCCCATTTCTCCTCTTTTAGGCACAGAGAGAAACAACATTATGTGTGAAACGTGACCATTTAATGTTTTAAAGAAAAAAGTCTGACCTTCACAAATACTAAATAAAACAAATGTTTCCATACCACAAAGCAGAACAGAAAAAAAAAATTAAGGAATGTCCATGGTGGCTGCAGGTAAATATTTAACAACTGAATCTCTGGGAAATAAATATACACAGAACACATTTTTTTTTTTGGTGAGGCAACTGGGGTTAAGTGACTTGCCCAGAGTCACACAGCTAGTAAGTGTTAAGTGTCTGAGGCTGGATTTGAACTCAGGTCCTTCTGAATCCAGGGCCGGAACTCTATCCACTGTGCCACCTAGCTGCCCCTACAGAACACACTTTTAAGTTTATTCTGCACGTTCTTCATCATTTCTTAAGTTTGGACACACAAAAATAACAAACCAAGACCTAATTTGTAGTATTTGCCAGTTTCTGAAACACAAATTTAACAATTTAACAACTGGCTTACAGCTTGAGCTGATGCCAGGACACCTCTGAACGTTCGTGAAATCATGAATTTCTATTCTATACACAGCTTGTATTTAGGCATAAAAGAAATCCAACATGTTGCTTTCAAAGCTGTTTTGCTTGTCTGTGTTTCCCTTCTGATCTCCCTTCTGTTGGATAGTTCCCATTGTTAAGTTTTTTCTCTTAAACTGAACTAAAGTCTGCCTTTCTGTGATTTCTCTCCACCACTCCAGGTTCTACCCTCTGGGGTGAGGCTGAATGAATTTGTTTCTCTTCTACTTAGCATCTCTTTCAATACTTAAGAAAACTTCCGACCTCCTTCAATAGCTCCTCATATGCATGGTTTGGATCCCTGGTTACCCTACTATCTTGGAAGGGGCTTCAGAATCAAGAGAATCTGGATTCAAATGCATGGGGGCTACCCATTGGCCTTGGACCACTGAGATAATATTGAAATGGTGCTGGCCAAGGGAGAAGCTACATAAACGCTAGAGGTTATTATCAATTGTTTGAACTCTCTGTGCCCCATTTCTTCATCTATAAATAAGGGGCCTGGCCAAGGGAACCCAAAGCCCCATCCAATTTGGAATCTGTGGTCCTATAGCGCCCTCTTGTGGAAGCTAACCAAAAGAACGTTCTAACGTATGGCACTGAGCACAACTCTTCAGATGTGGGCTAACTAGGACAGTATCCATGGATTGATGTTACAGCACTTCCTTTATTCTAATCCCTCCAATAGAGTCTAAGGCTTAACCACCATGGCTGGTTTTTCAGTTGTGCTGCTGACTGACACAAAGTATTCAGGGTGTTCACACTCCAAGATTTATCTTTTCAGATTATTATCTAGTCCCATCTCTTTCCCAGGATGGTGACATGGTACAGTGGAAAGGGCACTGGCTCTAGAGCCAAAATACCTTTCTCTTTCTCTCTCTCCACACACACACACACACACACACACACACACACACACACACACACATTCCCTTAAATATTCTTAGTTTAGGGGAATATAATTAGGTTCAAACTAACTTCTGATCACTTTTTCATTTTTCAGGAGGAAGGGGAACCCCAGTACTAATGACATTAATGTAGTCTTAAAGATGCCAAGTGGAGACAGAGACAGAGAGAGGAGATTGGGAATCTTCTACATGTAGCGAAGTTCCACCTGTGGTGTGGGCTATCATGTGACCCAAAGGGAGGAAGACTAGACATCTCAAGCCTTTTCCCTCACTTACCCTTTTCCAAGAAATACTTCAATGCCTATAACAGGAGCAGGAGGTTGGCACCAGAGACCACTTTGTTCTTCCCAGAGAGAAAGGGTATTGGACTAGAATCATACATATCTGTTCTTTTAAATATTATTAGTCTAGGGGATATGACTGGCTTCAATTTAATTTCTGCTTGCTTTGTCTGATTTTGGAGGAGGAAGGGAAACCCCAAGCTCTCCATTCAAAACCTGACCCCCTTCCCACATAATACTAATTCCACAATGACCACACATAGCAAAAAGCAAAGAAACCCACTGATCTAAACTGTAGCAAAAGAGAGATCATAGAAGATATAGATAGGATAATATATGCCAGATAATACAGAAGAAGGAGATTTCCCATTAGGAGAAAGAACTCCCCCAAGTCTCTGGTGTAGCAAGCTGGACATGAGGACATGGTGGAGGCTGATGACTCCTCTGATGTGTTCCCAGTCTTTTTCTTCAGTAACCTGAATTGGGGTTGGCCTTTTCCATCTCCCTCTTGAAGCTGGAAGCCAGAAACAATTTGATGCTTGAAGAGTCCCCTAAGAAGACTTTAAGCTTTAGGAGTCCTGAAAAGACTAATTGAGGTGGAATTCTCCCACCAATTCTGTTTGGCCAACCTTCCTCTCTTTCAATATGAAGAGAGCCTTCTATCAATGAGCATTGGGACAAGGGTTACAATAAGAACAACAAAAGCACTTTCTAGGTATTATCTCATTTGATCCTCATAACCCCAATAGGAAATAGGTGCTATTATTTTCCTCATTTTTGTTAAAAAAAAAAAAAACTGAGGTAAACAGGGGTGAAGTGACTTGTTCAGGGTCACATAGCTAGGAAATGTCTGGAGCAAGATTTGTTTTTGTTTTTGTTTTTGTTTTTGTTTTTTGCGGGGCAATGGGGGTTAAGTGACTTGCCCAGGGTCACACAGCTAGTAAGTGTGAAGTGTCTCAGGCCGGATTTGAACTCAGGTACTCCTGAATCCAGGGCCGGTGCTTTATCCACTGCGCCACCTAGCCGCCCCCCTGGAGCAAGATTTGAACCTTCATGTTCCAGACTCTAGGTCCAGCCCTCTGTTCCCTGGTGTCTACTGGGCCACCTCGCCATCTTGGGCTTTATGATCTTTTGAAGTTAATTTTTTTAGCCCAATTATAAGACATTGATTCCATTCAGTCCTATTAATTTCCATCTTACTATTGGGTTAAGCACTGGGGGATACAGGGAATGCCTTGGGGTCCGGAAATCTCCAGATCTGTCTCTTGTACATAGTAAATTTTGTCTTAGAGGCAGGTCACACCCTCTCACTGTCTTAGCCTACAATCTAAGGCTCTCCATTTCTGACAATTCCTACATCGGGGGAAGGAATTTCTCCACCAGGGAATTCCACACACTGGTGAAATTGTAGTTCAGGGCCCCTCAAAAAGAAAACAAAACAGCCTTGTCTCATGGTTCTAATTTGTCTAAATCTTTTTGGATCCTGACTCTGGACACACTGGCTTTCTAACTAATCCAACATGGATTCCCTCCCTCCCATCTTATTGTGTTATCTTTAAATCTGAGAGGTGAGCACCTCTGCCTTTATCCAGAATGTTATTAAAGGCACAGCTGGTCCTGCTTCTCTCCCTCTGTTTGGGATTCTCTGTCCCTCTTTCTGTAATGGAAGACTATAACTGAGGGAGGAGTGGAATCACTCAGTTTTGCTGGGCTGATGTTCAATGATGTGTGCCATCATCTGTCTTCCTAGCTGTACTGCCCAGCGTTTATTTGAAGAAAAATGGCACCGAGACTACTGATGCAGTGTGCTCACTGCATAGTAACTCTCAACACAATTATCACCATTCTCTCCATCATTGTCATCATTTCTGTGGTGTTATTTGTATAAAGAAAAATAACTAAGAAGGAGGTAAGCAGAGAGGTGGGGACTTTGCCCCAGAGGGTCATATTTAGAAGGCTTTGATCAAAATTGGAGTTATTTAGTGTTGCAGAAACAACAGATCTTATGACATAAAGCATACATTCATTCAGTGAATCTAGGGAAATGTCAGGTGGAAGACAGAGCAGGACTTCCCCCAGTCCCCAGTCTTGCCCATCCCTTCCCCCGCCCTTCCCCACTTAACTTAGGGTGAGATTGACACAAGTTCAGTTTTTGGTGGTTGCCCCCAGAACCTGAAATTCTGAGTTATATTTCTGTTGCTTATCTCTAACCTGTTAAATTCACACAAAGCTAAGTCTAAATGAGATTCCTTGTCACCATAACTTTATGAAACGAATTTGGAAAACATATTAGCAGTGGTATTGTTGGATTCATAGGTATGCACAGTTGTACAGCTGTAAAAAACATTAACTAATCTAGTCTGAAAAAATTATAGAATGGTACTTATAAAAATTATAAGTATATGGAAAATGAGAAGTTTAGAAAAATTATAATTGGGCCGTAAATCCTCCTGCAGTCGACATTCAAATGTAAAAATATTTTAACCATTTTGCCTAATTTGGAGGTACTAATCTGACTGGAGGACTAATCTGGAGACTTTTCACTGATCTGGGGACTGATGACTGGCTGGCTATCTGACTGCTATTAATTTAATATGGGCCATTTATAAAGTTCCACCACACTGCTCCACTACCAAAATTGATAAGCAAACTATTAAGAAGCCTCTTAATTAAATAATCAAAGCAGAATTTATTTATAAAAATAAATGTAAGAGATAAGGGTTAAGAAATGCAAATTATACGACCTGTCTGCTTTTAATACAATAAGGGCCTTTGCCGCCTCTTGCCTTAGGGTATGCTCCAGTTTTCTCCAACTTTCACCTTTCCCTCCTTCACTCTGGCTCCCCTGCTTCACTTTTTAACTGCTCTCTCATTACTGTAGTGATGAATCCCTGAAAAGCCCCTTACTCCATATGGCTCCTTCCTCCGTCTGTCTCCTCTCTTACTGTCTTCTTAATCTTCCAGCGTCTGTCCTTGCTCTTAGCTTTTTCTCCATCCCCCTTTACTGTCTTCTCTACTGTCTGTATATATGTTCCTTCTAACCCCTCAAATCTCAGGCTTCCTGTGCCCCCCACACACACCAAGCTAATCTGCCAGCTGCCCTACCACTGTGGCTGGGGGAGGGGGACACTGGAATGTGGTGAGTACCACACCCAGGGCTCCAGGGGCCATACCCCCTGCTGTGTGCCCAGGGACCTCCACACAGGCTACACCAGAGGCCAGTCTGGACCAGCCCAGGATCTCTGGGGTAGATTCTCTCGGGGCAGAGGGAGCTGGGGCTTTTTCCCCCAGCCTTCTGACCTGAAATCCCGTAAAACTCACAGGGCTTTTTGGCTCAGCTGAAGTAGAGGGGAGGAGCACCAGCCCCTCACACAGAAAACCCCCCTGAACCTAAGGCTTTTTAATCTCAGCCCAAAGGTAGGGTCCCCAAATCAAAATAAATTTCCACATAGCCCTTGGGCATAGTTCCAAACTGCTCTCCAGAATGGTTGGATCTTTTCGCAACTCCAACAGCAAATTAGCATCCCAGCTTTCTCACCTCCCCTCCAGCATCCAATATTTTCTGTTTTTGTTATATTTGGCACTCTGATAGGTGTGAGGTGATACCTCACAGTTGTTTTAATTTGCATTTCTCTGATCAGTAATGATCTAGAACATTTTTTCATATGATTATACATAGCTTTGATTTCTTTATCTGAAAACTGTCTGTTCATAGCCTTTGACCATTTATCAATTGGGGAATGACTTGTAGTTTTATAAATTTGACTCAGTTCTCTATATAATTGAGAAATGAGGCCTTTTTCAGGGATATTTGTTTCAAAAATTCTTTGCTAGTTTTCTTCTTCCCTTGTAATCTTGGTTACATTGGTTTTGTTTGTGCTAAAGTTTTTTAATTTGATATAATCAAAATTATTAGGTTATATTTTGTTTTACTCTCCATGTCTTTTATGGTCCTAAATTCTTCCTCTTTCCATAAATCTGACTGATAAACAATTCCATATTCTCTTAATTTGCTTATGGTATCATCCTTTATGTGTAAATCATGTACCCATTTTGACATTATCTTAGTATATGGTGTGAGAGGTTGGTATATACCTAGTTTCTGCTATACTATTTTTTCAGTTTTCCCAGAAGATTTTGTCAAATAATGAGTTTTTGTTTCAAAAGCTTGGATCTTTGGGTTTATCGTATACTAGATTACTATAGTCATTTGCTAAAATATAATTTGTGCCTATTCTTTTCCACTCATCCACCCCTCTTATTTCTTAGCCAGTACCAGATTGTTTTGATAATTACAGCTGTATAATACATTTTGAGATTTTGAGATCTTGTACCTTCTTTTGTATTTTTTCATTGGTTCCCATGATATCCTTAAACTTTGGCTTTTCCAGATGAATTTTGTTATTTTTTTCTAGATCAGCAAAATATTTTTTGGTAGTTTGATTGGTATTGCACTAAATAAATAAATTAACTTAGGTAGGATTGAAATTACTTGTATTCTTTTTTTTTTTTTTGGCAGGGCAATGAGGGTTAAGTGACTCGCCCAGGGTCACACAGCTAGTAAGTGTCAAGTATCTGAGGCCTGATTTGAACTCAGGTCCTCCTGAATCCTGACCTGTTGTTTTATCCACTGTACCACCTAGCTGCCTGAAATGACTTTGTATTCTTAAAAATTTGATTCACTTTTCTATATATTTTAGAAATGTGGCCTTTATCAGAAACACTGGCTGTGAAAATTGTTTCTCATAAGCTATGGGTTTTTTAAAAATTAATTGTTAATGCTATATATACACATTTTGGGTAAGCATATTATCAATTTATTAATATACTAGTAAAGGATTGACTATGTGTCTCCCTAACAGGGAGAAAACTTTAGCATTCCAATTAGTGTGAGCAGGAGAAATGGCCCAAATGACCCATTCTGTCTCCCAGAGAGACAGCATGTTCTCTCTCTCTCTCTCTCTCTCTCTCTCTCTCTCTCTCTCTCTTTTGTTTTGTTTTGTTTTGGTGAGGCAATTGAAGTTAAGTAACTTGTACAGGGTCATACAACTAGTAAGTGTCAAGTGTCTGAGGCCGAATTTGAACTCTGGTCCTCCTGATTCCAGGGCTGACTCACAGTGCCACCTAGCTGCCCCTAGGTATGTACTCTCAAGGAAACCCATGAACAGCCCCAGAATACCCAGAAGACCCTAAAAGACCTAGAAGACCCAGAAGACCTCCTGTGGCATCTTTGATAGGTTTTTATCCTCTTTTTATTGTGAGAAAATAATTATTAATAATGAATTTCATGGGGGAACCCAGAGATCAGTTTCTCAGTCCTTTCTTCCCCTACTACAGAAAGTACTGTTCTCCTTGATCTGGCATAAGTACAAGGGAACAATGGAAATGGAGATAGACTCTTTTGTCTAGCTCAGTGAAACACTGATGGGATCAAACCACGTATAGATAATAGACTTTACCTTGCACAACTTCAATAGGTTTCTTTTGCAAACTTCTCCCTGATGTCATCTGTAGAGTTCATTTTAATGTAGACCACCTTCAAGTTGTTAACCAATATAATAGAATGATAGTAACTATAGCTTTGATCAATGTGTAATGACCCACCTCTACCAAAAGAGGGTAAAAACTCTTGGAAAAGTCCACATGCTCTCTGGCAAGCACTCTCTTGGAGGTCTCTCTTGCTTCTAGGTCTTTTGAGTCTTTGAATGCTTTTCTCTTGCTCAAGCTAACTGCTATGGTGAAACTCTTTCTCTACTTTCTCTACCACTTGACCCAAGACTATGAGAAGTCAAGGAGACCTGTGCTCAATTCTTTACTGGTATATAATATTAATAAATTAGTAATATGCTTCCCCCAAATTGATCTCTATAGCTTTAGTAATTAATTTATAAAACACTGTTTGGCAACCTCATTAAGGGCAACCTGAAAACTGAAACTTCTGATTTTGTTTTTCAATCAACCTCCTGGGTAAGAATCTGTGTCTGTATGTCTGTCCCTATTTTTGACATTTTGCATACATGCCTGTCTCTTTCTAAGTTTTCATGTCTTTTTATGCCTGTTTCTGTCAAAGTTTTGGGGGAATTTCATTCTCAAACTGTAATATTTAGCCTTCTAAGCACAGACTTGGAGATAAGTGAAAAGGCCTACTGAGAGATTTAGTGCTTTTTGTCTTAACTAGCCAGGCCCAGATCCTTTTACAGAATGAGTTCATAAGAAGATTATTAGGTTGTCTGTGTAGAAATGGCAATTTTAATTAATTAAAATTTATACACACACACACACACACATAAATGGGGGGCAAACATAGTAAGAAATATGTTTCCAGAGATCCACAAGAAAACCCTGAACCCAGAAAGTGAGAGAACTCCCAGAGCTTGGGAGGCACCTCCCTCCATCCCTCTTTCTCCGTCAGTACCCTCTGTCTAGACGGCGTTGAAGTTTCCACTCTGGGGAACCAAGACAGTCAGAAATCAAAAGTCAACTCCCCGTGCTTTTGGCTCAGGGGTGAAGCAGCTGGGAAGGTATCAGAGCCCTGAGCGGCCCCTTTCTCCTTGCAGGTTCTCCCATCCTCCCACCCTCGTGGGCAACTGGCTGGCAGAGCTGTGAGGATGGGCTTGGTCAAGAGCGTCTGGGCCACCCCAGCCTGTCCTGCACCATGCAACAAGCACCTGGCGCATGTAACAGACCCTCATTCTCCCAGCTCAGGCCTTCTGTGCAGCCCCATCAAGGTGGAGAGCTCACCACAACTAAGTCCCTCTGCCTCGGAACAGCAGCAGAAAGTGGGGACCAAGGATCTAGAGCAACTTCAGGACTCAGATCCCCATTCTCCCACATTTGGCAATATCCAAACACCGATGAAAATCAACACAGAAGACCCTCCAAACCAGCTGGTAACGCAGCATTCCATTGAGCTGGCCCTATCATCACAGCCCAAGAAGGACTTGTCTCTGGATACTCCAGTGTCCTTTGAATGTGTGAGATTTAAAATTGGATACAAGAGCATTAAACTCCCCTTTAACCTTTCCCTTATTTATCTCCCAGACCAGTAAGTGGAAGAAGCCTCTGATCTTTAGTTAGGGCTTTTATTGTTTGGGAATTACAAGGTGATGTTGATTAGAGAGATAGGAAAGTAGAAATACAAATAAGTAGTCTTAGATCTAAGCTTAGTCTATATTCCGTATAGAACTCACCAAAAACCCAAGGCCACCTCTGAGGTTGAGAATCACGTCAAGCACGTGCTGTTATGGAGAACCGAGCTGAGTCGAACCTGAGTCAGTGTCTGTGTGTGTAGAGCAAGCCAGCGGGCGAGGAGAGCAGAAAAAGACATCACTTCTGTTCTCTTCTTGCCTTTTAAGCTCGCACCCCGGAAGTGGAGTGCTTAGCAGACAGACTGGCGGTTCGTCACGGTCTCCTCCCCAAAAGGGTGGTCCTTCAAAAAACTGGCGTCTTTCAGTTATCGCTAACTGACTGTTAAAAAACTTTCAGTTTTTTACCACATTTTCTCCCTTTGTTTCCTCAAGAAACGGAATGTTTCCTTGATGGAACAGTAAAAAAATAACAGCTTTGTTTCCTCAAGAAACGGGACATTTCCTTGATGAAACAGTCAAAAATAACAGAATATAATAACCTATGCTAACTAACAATATGTTAATAACAATATAGAAAAGGAAGAGAGGAAAGTTTTGTCCAGAAGGGCGGGGTTTTTTTTTGTCCTCATGAACTGACGCTTTGACATTGGTCTTGCAAAGGGAAGGCCTCTGCAGGGAGTACATGTTATAGATGTTGTATATTATAACAGAAAGGAGATAGTAAAAACTAACAAAACAAAACAGTTCATATAAAGTCTCTGAGTTCTCTTGTCTTCTTGAAGTGGTAAGATGTCGTCAGGAGAAAACTGGATTCTGGTCTGGAAAAACTGGATTCTGGACTCTGGTCTGGAAAGCTGGATTCTCTTCTTTAACTGTTTGAATTGCTGCATTTTTACTAAACCTTAGCATAGCATTGTCAATGATCAAATTAATAAATTCCATTACATTCCCTCCTTTATATCCTTAGACTTCTAATAGAGGGTTGAGGTAGTTATGCAATCTGTAACACTTTTTACCACCATGTGTCTGGATCAAAGCCAAATTTAGTATGTGTTCATGACACCTGAAAATGTTATGGAAAGAGTATCATACCATATCTCATGGTTCTGAGACAGCCAGTGATTGTGCTAGGTCACAGGTGAGTTCGACTGAGTGAGACAAAAAGAAAAATAAGTTCAGTTAAGTTAGATTAAATTAGGAGGGAGAGAGGATGAAACTGGACTGTGCCTAGTAATTGTGCTCTACATAGTCACCATCATAAGCAAACCATGGACTTATGTATACCTGTCTCTCCTTTTGTTGTACATTTATTCTCTCCAGGGCCTGCATCAGAGTTCACAGCAAGTTAGTCTCTGAAATGATAAGTTTCCATACTTCCAAAATCTCATATTAATTTCACCAAAGACAGTATGATGGTAAAAATGCGTGCTATTCTGCATAACTGAGAATATATTAGTGATATATATATAATAATTCCAAACCATACCCAGAGTATAATGACATATAAATAATAAATGAATGTAAATAGCTGATTATATTAGATATTATTACATAATCTTCTTTTAGCAAGTAAACCACATCATCTTATACATGAATTCTCTATTATAACAGTAGCAGATACTTAAAGTGGTGATTAATTTATCAAAAAGAAATAAGACTTCAATTAGCAAGATTCAATATTCAATGTTTTCAGTGAGGTATCAAGCAATAGGGTTCAATAACCCTCTTTTTTAGTTAAACAGAATACCATAAAAGAGAAAGGAGAAAAAAAAAACTCATTACAACTCATGGTTCTCTCAAAAAGAAAGAGTAAAAAAAAAAAAAAGAAAAATTCTGGTAGCTTCTGAAGTGTAGTGCTTAGCAGACAGACTGGCAGTTTGTCATGGTCTCCTCCCCGAAAGGGTGGTCCTTCAAAAAACTGGTGTCTTTCAGTTATCGCTAACCAACTGTTTAAAAAACTTTCACTTTTTTTTACCACATTTGCCAGGTACTACCAGCCTCCCTGCGCCAAACTGAGGTTTTCTGCAAACAGACAAACACCATAGAAGTGACAGAACAGCTGCCAGCACTTCAAACAACCAGCCAGGACCCTGACAAGTTCTTAAGAGGCTCTGAGGCTCCTTGTTTCTCAGGTTCTAGACCCCTTAGAAGGAAACCTGATGCCAAGGTCCTAGGGAGATCTCCCCTCACCACCCTGCAGGATGATAATTCCCCTGCTACCCTGATGCCTTGGCAGAGTAAATGGTTCACAGTGCTGAGTGAGAATTTGGGAGACCAGAAAGAAGGAGTTATTCTGGGAACTGGACACCCTCTGAAGATCACTAGACAATCTGGGATCAGTGACATAACAAAGAGAATCAGCATTGTCCTTTGGTGGAGAACTAGAACCTAATTCTCGCTATTCCTGAACTTGGCTGCTTCATATTATCTCCTCCCTTAATAGCCCAGAAATTGATCCATTCATTCATCTTGCCTCCCCACAAAACTGAAGTAATCAACTATGAAGAAGAGAGCAGGTCTTGTCAACTATTATCTCCATGCTCTCCGTATCTCAGTTTCCCAGATAATTCCCTCATCCTCACTTGTACAGTATGTATTTGATGTCTGTATGAATTCTTTTATATATTATAATATATTATATTATATAATATATTAATATAATGTATAATATATTAATATAATATATTGTATTATATTATTTCTAATATATTATATTTTATATAAAGAAAATGTTGGAAAAGTTAAAAAAAAGAAATATGTTTCCAAAGTAACTCCCTTAGAAATGATTCTTATAGATTGGGATTAAGGCACGTTACCGGTCAAAGCAAGAATAAAAAAGAAGCTGCTTATTAAACTCTATTACTTCTGATATAAAACTTATTTTACTTTCTCAAGGAAACCTTTGTGGTCTAAATATGGTTCTTTCAATTATTGAATACTGAGGGATTTAAAATTAGTCATAGAGGGGCACCTTGGTGGTGCAGTGGATAAAGCACCGGCCCTGGATTCGGAAGGACCTAAATTCAAATCTGGCCTCAGACACTTGTCACTTACTAGCTGTGTGACCCTAGGCAAGTCACTTAACCCTCATTGACCCACAAAAATAATTAAATAAATAAATAAAAATAAAAATAGTCACAGGGAATAGAGCTCCCAATGAATTGGTTTATCAATATATTTGGTGTAGGTTGACTGAAAGGGAGACCATTCCTGAATGGTCTTTCTGGATGAGGAGGTAAAAAGGGGGAAAAACAGTCCTAATACAATAATTAGTTACTAAATATAAGGGAGAAATACTCATTTCTCACACTTGTCTTCTCAATAATGGGCAGAGTAAGGAGACAGCGAAAGAATTTGGAACTCAAAATTGTAAAAAGGTTAAAAATTCTTCATATAATTGGAAACAAATGAAATTTTTTTTTTAAATTAAAGATGATAGCAAGTTTGTTACCTATGGAAAATCTCGGTGTTATCCTCAACTCTTCACTGTCCCCAGCCTCCCACATCCAACCTCTTACCAAGATTCCACCACTGCAGCATCTCTCCAATATGCCCCCTTCTCTCCTCTGGCATTGTGATCCCCTGGACTACTGCGATAGCTCCTGGGGGGAGGGGAGGTCGGCCTGCTCCAAGTCTCTCCCCACTCCAGTCCAACCTTCATTCAGCCAACAAAGTAATTTTCCTATAGGGTAGGTCTGACCCCATCAAGCCCTACTCAGTAAACTCCATTGGTTCATAATCACCTCCAGGATCAAGTATAAAATCCTCTGTGTGATCCTCAGTCCTTCATAAAATAGCCACTTTCCCCTACCCCAACCTTTCCAGCTACTTAACATTTTACTCCCTGTCAATCCACTGACACTAGCTTCGGTGGTGTTCCACAAAAAGGACACTTCCTGTCTCAGTTCCAGGCATTTCCCCTGGCTGTCCCCCATGCCTAGAATGCTCTCCCTGCTCATGTCTTCCTTTTGGCTTCTCTGACTTCTTTAACGGAAACTAAAATCCCATCTTTGACAGGAAGCCCTTCTCAACCCCTCTTCAGTCCAGGGCCTTCCTTCCCCTAATTATTTCTTATTTATCCTGTGGACAACTTTTTTTTTTTTAAATAATTGTTGGCTTGTAGTCTCCTCCATTAAGTTACAATTTCCTTGAGGGAAGTGACTGTCTTGTATCTTTCTGCATCCCCAGCACTTAGCCCAATGCCTGGCACATAGAAGGAGCTTAATGAATGTTTATGAACCAACAGATGCAGGGTGAAGTAATCATGACCAGAAGAACAATTTCTACAATAACAGCATTGTAAAGACGACTTTGAAAGACTTGAGAACTCTGGTCCATGCAATGAACAACCATGACTTCATAGGACTTAAGTTGAAACATGCTACCTACTAATAGAAGGAAGTTGGACTCAGTATTCACATTGATACATATGTATATGCATGCATACATATGTATATATACACATACATACATATAGATAACATGATTAATGTGCATTATTTTTATTAACTGGTGTTATTTGTTGAGAGTTTGAATTTTGTTGTTGTTCATTTGTTTGTTTGTTTTGAACTTGGTCTCCCCATCTTGACCAGACTTGAAATGCAATTGTTAATCCTACTACCAGGGCAGCTAGATGGCAGAGTATAAAGAGTGTTCCTGACTCTAGGTCAGGAACACTCATCTTTGTGAGTACAAATCCAGCCTCAGACACTTTCTAACTGTGTGACCTTAGGCAATTCACTTTACCCTGTTTGCTTCAGAGTTCTGATCTGTAAAATGAGCTGGAGAAGGAAATGGCAAACCACTCCATTATCTTTGGCAAGAAAATGCCAAATGTCACCAAAAAAAAAAAAAAAGAACTTATTGTTAAGGGCAGCTCGATGGTGCAGTGGATAAAGCACCAGCCCTGAATTCAGGAGTACCTGAGTTCAAATCTGGCCTCAGACACTTAACACTTACTAGCTGTGTGACCCTGGGCAAGTCACTTAACCCCCATTGCCTCACCAAAAAACAAAACAAAACAAAAAAACCTCCAAATGGGGTCATGAAAGTCAGGCATTACTGAAACAAATGAACAACAATGATCCCATTACCAAACATCTTGGAAGCTTTGACCAGCTGGCTTTTTGACCTGGGCTGACTTGCCCTTCCTCAAGTAGCTCAATGGTCTTATGCATTCAGGGCTTACATTATTGGTACTGGACTCAGTGCTGGATTGCAATATTGGTGCTGGACACCCAACTGCCTTTAGACCTCAGAACGCCTGAGCTCAAGCCATCCACCTTGCCCAATAGCAGAGAGGATGAAAAAAAACATTCACGGATCACCATGTTTGAGAGTTGGAAGGAACTTTAACAGCTAGCAAGTCCAGCACAAACAATACCCTACCTTCCCTCCCTCTTCTTCTTTTCTACCTCTCCCCTGCCCCCACTAATTGAAAAGGAATAAAAACCAAAAAAACCTGAAAACTTTCCAAGTAAGTTGACACACATTTATACTTCCTTCTTTCCTTCCTTCCTTCCTTCCTTCCTTCCTCCGTCCGTCCCTCCCTCCCTCCTTCCTCCCTCCCTTCCTCTTTCCTTCTTCCCTTCCTTCCTGCCTCCCTCCTCTCTCTGTCTCTATCTTTCTTCATTTTTTACTGAGACCTAGGAAAGACCTTAGCTTAAAAAGGCCAAGGTCTCCCATTGCATCCAGAGTGGGCCATCTCCAGACCCACATGGCTCTGGAGGAGAGAGTGAAGCTAGTGACTTTGCACAGCTCTCCCTCACTTAAATCCAATTCTCTGCAATTCTTGACATCACCTCCCAATGTTATGGTTCTCTTTGAGAAAGGACAAACAACCAACAACTGTAGTATACTAAATAGTATATTAGAATGACCAGGGGGCAGCTAGATGGCACAGTGGATAAAGCACTGGCCCTGGATTCAGGAGTACCTGAGTTCAAATCTGGCCTCAGACACTTAACACTTACTAGTTGTGTGACCCTGGGCAAGTCACTTAACCCCCATTGCCTCACCAAAAAAATAAAAATTAAAAAAAAAAAAAAAGAATGACCAGCAGGTGGCAATGTATAATAAGCAATTTGGCTGAGGAGGCTTTTTCCTTTCTCCCTTCCTGGAAGTTGATGGAACTGATTGCCCTAGATGACATTTTCTCTACCCATTGAGACTAGTTGGAGGTGTGATCTTATTTGAAGTCTTCCCTGTCTACTCCAGGCCCGCCCCTTCTAGTCATTAGTAAAGAAAGCCAAAAGGTCTCTTATTTGAATGACTGTTAATTAGTCTAAACAGAATTTCTGCCAAAATGCTTTACAAATTGTAGCATACAGTGTGAGTGGAATGAATTTCCACACAAAACAGAAACAGCAGACAGTGACAAGGAAGATTAAAACACACATTTAGAAGAAGATAAAGTCAAAATTCCTATCTCCAAAGCCACCAAAGAAAAGATGAATCGGTCTCAGGTCATGGAAGACCTCGAAAAGGATTTTGAAAATCAAATAAGAGAGGTAGAAGAAAAATTGGGAAGAGAAATGAGAGTGATGCAAGAAAATCACAAAAAAATCAATCAACATCTTTGTAAAAGAGGCACCAAAAAAAGCTGAAAATAGCATCTTAAAAACCAGACATGGGGCCGCTAGGTGGTGCAGGGGATAGAGCACTGGCCCTGGATTCAAGAGGGCCTGAGTTCAAATCCAGCCTCAGACACTTAACACTTACTAGCTGTGTGACTCTGGGAAAGTCACTTAACCCCAATTGCCACACACACACACACACACACACACACACACACACACACACACACACACACACACAACGTATAAATAAAAACAGACAAGGCCAAATGGTAAAACAGGTACAAAAACCCAATGAGAAGAACACCTTGAAGAGCAGAGTTGGCCAAATGAAAAAAGAGGCACCAAAAAACATTGAAGAAAAAAACTCCTTAAAAAGTAGAATTTGCTAAATGGAAAAGGAAGTATAAAAACCTACTGAAGAAAATAATTCCTGTAAAATTAGAATTGAGCAAATGAAAGTCAATAAGTTTATAAGAAATCAAGAAACAATAAAACAAAACCAAAAATTGAAAAAATAGACTGAAATATCTCACTGAAAAACAACTGAGGTACTCCTGACTCTAGCCCCTCCCACCCACACACTCTGTGCACTAAGATGCCCCTCTCCCTGCACATATATATTGACATGAGTAACCTAACCTTGGGTGGCACAATGAGAGAGGATGCAAAGAATAAGGTAATTAAATTGATTCTATATCATTTAATATTGATACCATTCTGCATTATGACTTCATTTTGTATGATTGCTCAAGCAACCTTTCTATGTTCTTGAGCTCAACTTTTCCTCTAAATTAGTTTAAAGTTATGATTAATTGGAAAAACTATGACCCTGGGCAGGTCACTTAATCCTGTTGGCCTCCGTTTCCTCTTCTGTAAAAGCAACTGGTGAAGGAAAAAGCAAACCACTACATTTTCTCTGCCAAGAAAACCCCAAGTGGGGTCACAAAGAGACACGATTGAAGAACTCAACGACAATAATAAATAAATATATATGCAACATATGTGAAATAAACTTTATATAAACCACCAGGTGGCCAGCCACCTTCTTCATGCTAGTCTTTGGAAAGGAGACTGTTCATTTCAGTCACATATAGCTATTTCAGTATTTTTCATTTAACCTCTCAGAACTTAGGTTCTGTTGCCTCACCTGCAGGGCTCTGCTCTGGGATAGGACATCCGAATTGGATGTAGGTGGTGAAACTTTGGGCCTCCCTTAAATATCATTTGCCATATGGAATGCTTTTGGCTGCAAAAATGGGAGGAAGTCTCAGCAAGAAATGGCTACCATTTCTGGGGGAGAGCTTTGTCCCAATGACAGAGAGAATGACTTGACCTTGGGGTTTCACTGCATTCCCAATAGCATAATCAATGTTTTTGATTGTCCTGACTCTTGGACATTCTTTCCCTTACTGGAACTGATTCTTTTTGTTGTCTAGGCTCCTACAAAAGCAACTTGGTCACTAATCAATTGGTCACAATGGTTTCACAGATCTTTCCAGGGTAGGATGTGTCACCCTGAAACATAGGAAAATATAGATAGAGAAACAAAAAGTAGTGAGTTTGAGTCTGTTCCCAATTTCAGGCCTATTTGTGTATGTGTCTGTGTGTGTTGAAATCCAGTTATCCCTTTCCTATTGTGACTTTTCCCATTGCAGTTTCTATATATTGAGGGTCATAATAAAATATTACATTGAAATTTGGGGGGAGTTTTGTATAAGCCACAAACTACGTGTGAACACCAGCAGATGACACAGAAAATATATGTACATACAGTATTGTATAATTTCAATATATTTTATCTTTTAATATCATAATAGTTCAGATTTCTTCTGTGGTATGAAGGGAGGGACAAAAAATTTTACGTGGATTTTCCAGTTTGTGGGGGTGGGGGCACTGTGCCACTGTGCCCCTAACCCCTGTGATGTGGAAGTGATAACTATATACTCACTGATCCAGGCCTTACATATCACAGGAGAAATCTGAAACTTAGAAAAAGAAAATGACCTATCCAGGATCAAACAATCACCTTACATAGGTACACTTCAATCCCACACCTTCCCATGACTTTTCCCTATTATATGACCATAGATTTATAGCAGGAGGGGACCTTAGAGGCCAACTACCCCAACCCACAACTGAGCAAGAATCCCCTCTCAGCTCAGTTCTCCACCTTCCATTTGAGGACATCCAGCCAAGAAGTGGCACCCTGCTGAGGCAAATCTATCTATTTGACCACAGCTCAAATGCTGAGGAATCTTTTCCTGACTTTATGCCAAATGACAGATGACCCTCTTGCTCCCTCCCTTCTCCAGGCTAAACATGCCAAGAGTTTTCATTCAAATCTCAAATGGGAGGAACTTGAGGCCCATCACCATCTCAGCCACCTTCTTCTCATCAAAGTCCTTCCTAAAATGTGGTGTCTGTAATTTTTCTGTTTTTAATGGAAGGGTGTCTCCTATTTAATGGAAAGATAGATTCAGGGATCACTCACCAAGTTGACACATTCAGGGCTTAGTGTTATGAATCAAAGTTGTCTGGAAGTGATATTCTCAGCTAGAAGAGCTAGGGGTCGCCCAGGCAGCAACATTAGCAGAAAAAACTGTTCACTCCCTCGGTTTGGCAAAAGCATTTCATCCTTGTTTCCTTGTAAGCTGAAATACAAAGAAGAGTGTCAGGAAGCCAGGTAGATACATTTTGCAGACATATAATGAATGGATAAAGAGAATTCCAGGCACATCTATACAGGGAGCAATGGATAGAGCCCTGAGCTCAGAGTCAAAAAGATCTGGGTTCATATGATGCTTCTGACATTCCCTGTGTGACTTTTGGAAATCAATTAATCAACATGTACTTATTTGGTGCCTACTATGTTCCAGGCACTGTAAAAGGTTCTAGGATGACAAGTAAAAGAATAAACTGATCTCTCCCCTCAAGGATCTTAGATTCCAACAGGGATACACAAGGAGTTTCTCTTCACTAGGTGCCGTCAAGCCTGGAATGCTCCCCCTGCTTCCTTCTGCCTTCATTTAAGAGGCAAACATTCCACCTTCTGCAAGAAGTCTTTCCCAGCCCCCCTAATACAAATGCTTTCCCCTGAGAGAACCTTTCATTGACCACTAAATACCTTGTATACATGGTGGTCTGCCCTTGTCTCCTTCATTAGAATGTGAGCCCTTTGAGGGCAGGGACTGAGGGTTCTTGTATCTCCAGCATTCACCATTTGTCCTGACATATTTTTGTTGTTGTTGTTTAATTATTTCTCAGTTCTGTCCAATTCTTTGTGACCCCATTTGGGTTTTTCTTGGCAAAGATACTGGAGTGGTTTGCCATTTCCTTCTCCAGCTCACTTTACAGATGAGGAAACTGAGGCAAATAGGGTTGTGACTTGTCCAAGGTCACTTAAGCTAGTAAGGGTCTAAGTCTGTATTTGAACTCAAATCTTGCTGACTCCAGGCTCAGAACTTTATGTACTGTGGAGTCACCCAGCTGCCACCTAATGGCTCTAGGTCTCAGGTTATGTCTATGTAAAATAAAAAAGATCTAATTAGATGATCTCTCAACCCTTTCCAGCTGAAATCTTTGTGCCTACAACCACACTTTGATCCTCTAAAGCTAAGAAAGGCAAGTGACTCTCCGTGTTTCTCAATACTTGTGCCCAACTCCCAAAGGCAGGATTCCCAGGGTTCTGTTCTATCAGCCTAGGCAGAGGGCCTGGGTGTTGTATAACTTATTTATAATAATTGGCATTTGGAAGATCCATATACTCAGTTAAGTGGGGAAGGGCAGGGGAAGTGAGGAGGAAAGCTGGGGACAGGGGAAAGCCCTCCTCTGCCTTCCAGCTGCCATTTCTCTAGAGTCACTGAATGAATGTTTGATTGAGGTCCTAAAATATATTCTTTCTAAAGTCCTAAAGGATTCCAATTTTGGTCAGAGTCCTCTAAAGGTAATGGCCTGAGGTAAAGATCCCTCTGCTCCACCCTCTTTATGTCTCTGCTTACCTCTTTCTTGGTCCTTTTTCCTTCTAACAAATACTATCACCCCCAACATGATGGTAATGATGATGATGAAGGGAATAAAGATGTAAATGTATACGATTCGAGGACCCTTCCTCAGTAAACACACTGCATCAGTGGTGTCAGTGCCCAGCTTTTCTTCAAGTAAACCCTGTGCAATACAACTAGGAAGATAGATGAGGACATGTGTCATTGAAAATTTATTCCCATCAACCCAGCAAACCTGAGTGATCCCACTCCTCTCCCACGTGCAGTCAGCCATGCAACTCAGCAGCCAAAGAAGCTTACAGCAAGAGGAGCAAAGTATCCGAAACAGAAGGAGAGAAGTAGGGCCAGTTGTGCCTTCATTAACAATGTGGACAAAGGCAGAGGTGCACACCTCCCAGATTCCTAGGTTACACAAAATGAACAGAGGGAGAGCATCCACATTGGATTGGCTAGAAAGCCAGTGTGTCCAGAGTCAGGATCCAAAAATATTTAGACACATTAGAACCATGAGATAATGTTGTTGGTTTTTTTTTTTGTTTTTGAGGGGCCCAGAACTGCAATTTCACCAGTTTGGGGAATTCCTTTGTGTGGAAATGCCTTCCCCTGATACAGGAATTGTCAGGGACAGAGAGCCTTAGATTGTTGGCCAAGGCACTGAGAGGGTGTGAGCTGCTGAGGAGACAGAGCTTACTTGGGCTAAGAGACAGAACTGGAGGCTTCCCTATCCCAAGGCAAACCTTCTATCCCCCACTGCCCACCCTAACAACAAGATGGAAATTAATAGGACTGAATGGAATTGATGTCTTACCATTAAACTACAAGAAATTAGATAAAAAATATCATGGAGGTACAGCAGGGTGGTGCAATGCATAAAGCACTGGCCCTGGATTCAGGAGGACCCAAGTTCAAATCCAGCCACAGACACTTGACACTTACTAGCTGTGTGACTCTGGGCAAGTCACTTAACTCTCATTGACCCGCTGCTCCCCCCCCCCAAAAAAAAAAAAAAGATCATGGAGCCAGAGATAGCTAGATAGTCCTGTTGACAGGGTTGGAGAGAACCTGGACCTAGAGACTGGAATATGGGAATTCAAATCTTACTTCAGACATTTCCTAGCTGTGTGACCCTAAACAAGTCACTTACCCCCTGTTTGTCTCAATTTCTTCATCTGTGAAATGAATATAATAGTACCTACTTCCTAGTGTGGTTATGAGGGTTAGATGAGATAATACCTAGAAAGTGCTATTGTTGCTGTTGTTATTGTAATCCCTGTCCCAATGCCCATTAGTAGGAGACTTTCTCCACAGGAGTTGGCCAAGCAGAGTTGGTGAAAGTGCTACACCTTGATCAGTCCTCTTCAGGACTCCTCAAACTTCTTGAGGAACTCTTCAAGTATCAAATTGCTTCTGACTTCTAGCTTCAAGAGGGAAGATGGAAGAAGCCAATCCCAATTCAGGTTGCTGATGGAAAAGTCTCTGGGAAACATGAGAGCAGCCAGCAGCCTCCACCATGTCCTCATGCCCAGCTTGCTACACTAGAGACTTTGGGGGAATTTCCCCTTCGGTAAGCTTTCTCTGGGTTGAGTTGAGTTATCTTACTTCCAGTGGAAAAGTTCCTTCCTCTCTATAATCTGATTAAATATATGTTCTCATATGTATATCTTTTCTGATCTCTTTTGCTACAATTTAGATCAGTAGGTTTCTTTTTTTTTGTCATGTGTGCTCCTTGTGGAATGGTATTAGGTGGGAAGGGGGTCAGGCTTTGGAAAGAGAGCTTGGCAGTTTTCCTTAACCCCCTAAAAAAACAGAAAAAGCAATCAGAAATTAGATTGAACCGAATCATATCCCCATGGCTAATAATATTTAAAGGAAAAGATATTTATAATTCCACCATGGTATACCTTCTCTCTGAGAAGAACAAAGTTATATCTGGCCCCAATTTCCTGTTCCTGCTCCTGCTCCTGGAAAAAATGTCTACCTTGGAAAAGGGTAGGTGGGAGAAAAGGCTAGAGATGTCTGGTCTTCCTTCCTTTAAGCCACCTGACAACCAACACCATAGGTGAGCCTGAGGTTTCTCAATCTCTCTTTTTCTGTGTGTCTCTGTCTCTCTCTCTCATTCTCTGTCTCCACTTGGGGTCTTTAAGACTACATTAATGTCATTTTTACTGGGATTCCCCTTCCTCCTAAAAAATAATAAAGTGATCAGAAGTTACTTTGAACCTAATTTTATTCCCAAAACTAATACTATTTAAGGGAGCAGATAGAATTCTAGCCTGGTACCTCTCTTCCCAATGTCCCTTTCAAGAATTATAATTTTTATTTATTAAATAATTTTTGTTGCTGCTGTTTAGTCATTTCAGTCATGTTTAACTCTTTGTGACCCCATTTGTGACTGGTTTGCCATTTCCTTCTCCAGCTCATTTTACAGATGAAGGAAGTGAGGCAAGTGGGGTGAAGTGACTTTCCTAGGGTAACACAGCTAGTGTCTGAGTGTCAGATTTTAATTCAGGAAGATGAGTCTTCATGACTCCATACCCAGCATTCTATCTAGATGCCCATTTATCATCATCATCACAATCATCATTTCCATCATCATCATTGTAAGGAACATCTGAAGGCACCTATTCCAATCCTCTAGTTATAAAAATGAGGAAAATCAGGCCCAAAGAATAAAAGTGATTTATCCATGGTCACAAAGGAAGCAAAGATCAGAGGCAGGATCTGAACCCAAGTCCTTTGGCTACAGAGGCAATGCCCTTTCCACTCTACCATGTCACTATTCTGGGAAGAAGGGACTAGATAACAGTTCACCTATAAAGGTCATAGAGTGTGAGTGCCCTGAACAGTCCATGTGAGTCAGCACTGCAATTGGAAAAGCAGCCATGGAGGTTCGGCCTTAGGCTACATTGAAGAGTTGTGTTCAGTGCCAAATTTTAGGAATTTCCTCAGTTACCTGGAGAGCTTCCAAAAGGGGGGCAATATAGGACCATATATTTTGTGCTGGATGGGCCTTAAGGGGGTCCTTTGGCTGGGCCCCTCATGTATATATAGATCAGGAAATGGGACACAGAGAGTTCAAATAACTGATGGTAACTTCTAGCATTTACATAGCATCTCCCATGTCCAGCACTTTTCAATATTATCTCCCTAGTCCAAGGACAAGTGGGTAGCCCCCTTGGAATCTAAACCCAGACTCTTTTGATTTTGAAGCCCTTTCCATGGTACTGAGGCAACTAGGTTCTAAACCATGGATGAGAGGAGCTACTGAAGGATGACTTGATGAAGCCAGAAGGTTTTCTCAAGTATTTAAAGGGATGTTAAGTAGAATAGAAGTAAATTCACTCAACCTGGCCACAGAGGATAGAACCTGGAGTGATGGAGAGAAGTCGCAGATTGATGGATTTTAGTCCAGTTTAACAAAAATAAAAACCTTAACGATGGGCACTATCTAACAGGAAGAAGACCAGAGGGAAACACAGAGGATCAGGACAGCTTTGAAAGCTACATGCTGAATTTCTTTTATGCCTAAAAGGAAATGAATAGAATAAAGATTCATAGTTTCGTGTGCATTCAGAGGTATGCTGGCATCAGCTCAAATTTTAAGTCAGTTTTTAAACTGTTAAACTCATGCTTCCATAATTGGCAAACACTACAAATTAGGGCTTGATTTCTTATTTTGTTGAGTGTCTAGTTTTAAGAAAATGATGAAAATGTTAATGATGCAGAATAAACTTAAAAGTGTGTCCTATGTATATTTATTTCCAAGAGATCTAGTTGTTATATACTTACCTGCAACAAACCACTCCCTCTCAGAGAACTGCTCTAATCTGTTGACATTAAGTCTTCTGGTAGTCATTTTGCCTTAGGACTGCTGCTTTTGTTTTATGCAAATATTTAGCTTGGAGAGGATAAGTCTATGGTCAGTCCAGCACTGGTCACCACACATTGCCTTCATCCCTCTCACATCCTGTCTATCTCATCTCCTTATAATGATATAGTCTATTAAATGTCAATGTTTGCTGTGAGGGTGTATCCTCAAAGTTTTATTTTATTTAGGTAAAAGGAAGACAGTATTGGTGATGAGAAGATCATGAGATGCAGAAGTCTTCAGTGACCCTTGCTGTTATTGCTTCCAACTCCATTTCTCCCAAGGATACCCTGCCATATCTGGTAGTCTGAGCCTACTCTAGCATTGAAGTCACCAGGCATCCATTACTCATATAAAAGTTGACTGAAATCTTTTGGTTTATATAGTAAGAAGAGGTTATCTACTAGGAATTCAAGGATATGTCCATTGTCCTGTGACAATCAGAGAGGGGTCTATCTCTTAGTCATTGCTGGCAAGATTCTTGCCAGAGTCCTCCTTAATAGGCTGGTCCTTCACCTAGAAGATGGTCAACTACCTGAGAGCCAGTGTGGCATCAGAAAGAATCGAGGAACAGTTGGTATGGTGTTTGTTGCACAACAACTCCAGGAGAAATGCAAGGAACAGAACAGAGGTCTTTACACAACATTTGCTGAGCTCACCACAGACTTGTATACTATCAGTCATGAGGGATTATGGAAAAATTATGTCAAAATGTAGTTCTCCAGAGAAGTTCATCAGTATTATATGTCAATTTCACAACAGTATGCTTGCCCAGGTTCTGGATGATGGACAATACTCTCCCACTTTTCCAGTCACCAGTGGAGTGAAGCAAGGCTGTGTGCTTGCTCCCATGCTTTTTTTGCATATTTTCTGCCATGTTTTCAAAAGTCTTCAATAAGGACGAACAAGGCATCAAGGTCAGCTACTACACTAATGGTAAATTCTTCAACGAAAAAGCTACGAGCCAAGACTAAAGTGGAGGGAGTATTTGTGCAGGATTTTTGGTTTATGGATGATTGTGCACTCAATGCAGCCTCTGAAGCTCAGATGCAACAAAGTATGGATCAGTTCTCTGCTGTTTGTGATACTTTTGGCCCAACAGTTAATACCAAGAAAACAAAGGTGCTCCATCAGCCAACACCACACCATCCACATGTGGAACTATCAGTTATAGTAAATAGAGAAGTTCTGAATACTATAGATAAGTTCATTCACCTTGACAATGTACTTGCTAGGGATGTATGCCCTGATAATTAGGTTGATGCACTTCTTGCCAGAGCTAGCGCAGGATTTGAAGAGCTCCAAAGGAAAGTGTGGGAGAGAAGGGCTATTAGACTTACTACTGAATTGAAGGTCTACAGAGATGTTGTGCTGACCTCATTGTTGTATTCCTATGAAACCAGGACAGTCTCTCAGCACCGTGCCAGGAAACTGAATCACTTATATTTAAATTGTCTTAGGAAGATTCTGAAGATCACCTGGCATAATAAGATACCAGACACTAAGGTTCTCAAGCTAAACTGCCAAGCATTCAATTTCTACTGCAGAGAGCACAACTCCATTGGGCCAACCACATTGTTCAAATGCCAAATGCACACTTGGCTAAGACTATTTTATGGAGAACTCACAGAAGGCAAGCACTCACATGGTGGTCAGAAAAACCAATATAAGAAAACCCTCAAGGTCTCTCTTAAGAACTTTGAAATTGCATGACATGGGAGATATTGGCACAGGACCACTCTACGTGGCATCAGAGAAGGTGCTATGCTCTATGAGAAAAGTAAAATTGAGGTAGCTCAAAAGAAATGTGATATGCACAAAGTTAAAGAATCTAATCCACATGTTCACACGGATTATTTGTGCCCAACCTGTGGTAGAGCATTCTGAGTTTATATTGGCTGGGTCAGCCACAGTTGGACACACTGCAATTTGACCCTAACATAGAGACGTCATTTTGGTCCTCTTCCAGAACAAGGGACAACAATCAATCAACCAGCTAACTTACCTGCAGTCCCCTATGGACATCTCTCTCTCTCTCTCTCTCTCTCTCTCTCTCTCTCTCTCTCTCTTTCTCTCTCTCTCTCTGTTCTGATTTCTGTATGTAACCATTTGTTTTATTTGGTATTCATTAAGGTCAAAATTGGTATTTAAAACATTGTAAATGGGGCAGTGAGGTGGTGCAGTGGATAAAGTGCGGACCCTGAATTCAGGAGGACTTGAGTTCAGATCTGGCCTCAGACACCTGACATTTATTGGCTGTGTGATCCTAGCAAGTCACTTGACCCTCATTGCCCCACCAAAACAAAAACAAAAACAAATGAACAAGCAAAAATAATGAACTACCAAGTCCTAGAGAGTGTGCTCTACCTACTTGGTCCATGGCAGACAATGACCAAGGGTCCCATTTGAGTTAAATGTTCCTGCTGGGCACCTTTCACAGATGGTGTTTTTTCTCTCTGTACCTAAAAGAGAATGAGACATGGTAAATTTGGTGCTCAGCATAGTAATAGAATCAGAGCAAAACATGGCTGCTAGAACTGTGTCCCTGGGTTGGTTGGTCCCTTACCTGGAAGTTATATCAGAGCAAAGAGTATTGGGGACAACTCTATGATACACTCCCTAGGACTGTGGCAAAAAATTTACTTTTAAAAATATATTTTGTTTTTGTGTATCATACATTAACCAATGTTTCTTTATCCTTACTAGTGAATTTTTGACAACCAACTCTTTGGCAGGTGGGGATAGATGGGAGGGAATGGAACACAGAAGATATATTTATATTTTTTATGTTATGCAAACAGTACTAAATTTTTTCCCATCACTTTCTTAAATCTAGGCAATTAACAGAACAATAAATTCAGACCAATTTATATTGTTTTCCCATTTCTGAGGTGCCAGTGCTCACACTGAATTTTTTTTTTTTGGAGCAATGAGGGTTAAGTGACTTGCCCAGCGTCACACAGCTAGTAAGTGTCAAGTGTCTGAGGCCAGATTTGAACTCAGGTACTCCTGAATCCAGGACTGATGCTTTATCCACTGAACCACCTAGCTGCCCTTCACATTGAAAATTTAACAATCAGCTTTTGGGATAGCAGTTCAGGCTGACTCCAGCATAGCCCTTATGGCCTTATCTTACCCAGAAAGCCATCTCTTATAAAGTAGACTCTTTAAAAGGGAAAGAAAAACAGTCCAACAAATGAATGAACATATCAAGAAAGTGTAACATTATGTATAGAGTTCTATACCCATAGCCCCCACTTCTGTAAAGAAGCTGGAGATTGAGGATGAGGTATAGAAGGTAGACAGCTCAGTGGATAGAAGGCCATGCATGGAGGTAGGGAAATTTTAGCTCAAATCCAGCTTCAGACACTTATTAGCTATATGACCCTGGGCAAGTCATTAAACCTCTGTTTGCCTTTATCCCCAATTGAAAAAGTGGGATAATGATAGCACCTGACTTCCAGGTAATATTTGTAAAGCACTGAGCCCAGTGTCTAGTGCATAGTAGTGCTATGTAAATACTTATTTACTTATTATTATTTTAGTTATCTGAAACTATACAAATGATTCTGCCTACTTACAGGATTATGGTTTTAGAGGAAGAAGGGACCTGGGAGATCATCAAGTCCTACTGTCTCATTTTACAAGGTGAGGAAACTAAGGTCCATAGAGGTCAAGTAAGTGACTTACTTGGCCACACAAGTTACTGCTTTACATTTTGAAGGATATTTGATTTGGGCATCTTGGGTCCTCTCTCTATGAGTGCAGGTTGTGATCCTCCCTCTGTTTTTTTTTGTTTTGTTTTGTTTTGGTTTTGGGTTTTTTTGCGGGCCAGTGAGGGTTAAGTGACTTGCCCAGGGTCACACAGCTAGTAAGTGTCAAGTGTCTGAGGCTGGATTTGAACTCAGATCCTCCTGAATCCAGAGCCAGTGCTTTATCCACTGCGTCACCTAGCTGCCCCTCTCCCTCTGTTTTAACAGATTGGCCTTTCAGATTTGTATATGAAACATCCATACCCTAAAGCCGATATGAGGCCAAGTCCCTCTGTATTTAACTTGGCAGGTCCTCAGGAAATAGACTTCCAGAAAACCAGATGCCCTGATTCTATTTTAGAAGCCGCCAACTCAGCAGAATTTGAACTCTTTAGGAATCACCTTCAAGAACCCAGAGGTACATCATAAACCAATAAGAGGAACAATGAAGAAATTACCAATCAGATTAGTGGATAGGGGAAGAGTTTATGATCAAACAAGGGAGAGGGATGATCACAGAAGAAAAATAATGAATAGTTTTCATTATGTAAAATTTAAAAGATTTTGCACAAACAAAACCAATACAGCTAAAATTAGGAGGGAAGCAGGTAACTTTGGAGGAGGTGGTGGAAAGTCTGTGCAATAAGTTTCTCTGATAAAAGTTTAATTTCTAAAATATATGTAGATCTGATTCTAATGTATAATAATAAGAACCGTTCTCCAAATGACAAATGGTCAAAGGATAGGAATAAGCAGTTTTCAAAGGATGAAATCCAAGCTATCAATAGCTATATTTTTAAATGCTCTAAATCTCTAACAATTAGAGAAAGTAAAATTAAATCAACTCTCAGGTTCTACCTTATATCCATCAGATTGTCATGGTTGATAAAAAAAGTAAAATGGCAAATGCTGGAGGGATGGTGGGAAAACAGGCATATTGATGTACTGCAGGTTGAGCTATGACTTAGTCCAGACATTCCTTTTTTTTTAAACTTTAAATGTTTTCCTTATTATTATGAACTTATCAAACATCAACCAAATATTTCAACATATAAAGAACAAAAAAGAATGTACATTTACAAGGTAGTGACAAACTTAACTTATGTGTGTATCCTTTTCAAATTTTTTCTTCTGTGTATTTTAAGTATTTTGTTTATGCTATTCCATTTTTGCATCTCTACCACTAAGTCATACTCCTCCCCTTCATCTCTCCCATTCCCACCCTTTTATCCTCTAATAGATATGTATAGTCAAGTAAAATAAACCAACACATTGGTTATGTCTGAAAATGTCTCATTCTGTACCTCTTGTCTATCACCTTTTTGCCAAGAGGAAGAAGGCAATGTTTAGGCCCCTCATCCTGTCTCTGGATTCCAAGACAAGTCCTAGTTGGAAAAGATATGTAGGTTAATGCCATAAAGTAGATAAGAGGCTGTTGAGATGACACAGATGCCTAGTGTATGGTTCCTGCTTTATAATGGGAATCCTAATGAGATCTAAGGTAGGCCTTTGGAAATTCAAAATCCATAGTGGGGTTGTGACACAGAAAAAAATAAGTAGGGGCAGAGCCAAGAGAGCAGAGGAAAGGCATTAAACGCTCAGAGCTCACAACACAATTACTCAAAAAAACCCTTCCAAATACAGCCATAAGATAACCCCTGGAGCATCAGAACCCACAAAAACATGAGCTGAGCTTTTTTCCAGCCAAAGACAGCTTAGAAGTTCAGCAGGAGGGGGCTATTGTATTAGGCTGTAAGTGGAGTCCAACCCCGTGATCACAGTAATGCAGATCCAACCCCAGGCAGGCTGCAGCAGAGAAACTTACCCCCGAGCATCTGAATCATCTGCAGCACTGGCATCTTTAGGAACTTAGCTCACAGTCTGGTGAGAGGGCCTAATGGCTGGCTGGAGTGGGAGGGGGGTATCTACAGGGGTGTCTGTGGGAGCTAAGAAGAAATTTGGCTGTCCTACTCCATTGGGGAACCAGGAAGAAAACTTGAGTGGTGAAGTCCCAGGTTGGGGAGGGTCACAAGCTCATCAGAGTAAATAACCACAGCACACAAAGTTTTGCTGCATGGTTAATTAGCCTGGGGTTGTAAACAGACCAGAGTATAGGCCAGGCAAGTAAAGAACCTGCCCCTCCTTAAACTGTACCACCTGGGACCCCCTGAAGCTTGGGACAGTGTAGCCTGAAGCAGGGCCCCATGTTAAGAAGGAGATAAAAGTCAAGTAAAAGACAGGCAAGATGAGCAAGCAGAGAAATTTGCAAACCATAGAAAGTTTCTTTAGCAACAAGGAAGATCAAGATGCACCCTGAGAGGAGGATAATAACATCAGGGCTCCTACATCCAAAGCTTCCAAGAAAAATATGAATTGGTCTTCAGGCCATAGAGGCACTCAAAAAGAACTTTGAAAATAAAGTAAGAGAGGTAGAGGAAAAAATGGAAAGAGAAATGAGAGTGATGCAGGAAAGTCATGAGAAAAAAGTCAACATCATGAAAAGCCAAATGGAAAAGGAGATACAAAAGCTCTCAGAAGAAAATAATTGCCTAAGAATTAGGATTGAACAAACAGAAGCTAGTGACTTTATGAGAAACCAAGACACAGTAAAGCAAATCAAATGAATAAAAAAAATAGAGGGCAATATGAAATATCTCCTTGGAAAAACAGCGGACCTGGAAAATAGATCCAGGAGAGATAATTTGAAAATTATTGTACTCTGAAAACCATGATCAAAATAAGAGATTGTCAGGGAAAATTGCCCTGATATTCTAGAAACAGAAGGTAAAATAGAAACTGAAAGAATCCACCTATCACTTCCTGAAAGAGATCCCAAAACGAAAACTTCCAAGAATATTATAGCCAAATTCCAGAGTTCCCAGGTCAGGAGAAAATATTGCAAGCAGCCAGAAAGAAACAATTCAAATACTGTGGAGGCACAGTAAGGATAGCACAGGATCAAGCACTTTCTACATTAAAGGATCAGAGGGCATGGAATATGATATTCCAGAGGGCAAAGGAATTGGGATTACAACCAAAAATCACCTATGCAGAAAGACTGAGTATAATCTTTCATGGGAAAAGTGGGACTCCAATGAAAAAGAGGACTTGTGATGAAAAGACCTGAACCGAATAGAAAATTTGACTTCCAAATGCAATACCCTAGAAAAGCATAAAAAAGGGAAACAGGAAAAAGAAATCATGAGAGATGTTAAAAAGTTAAACTGTTTACATTCCTACATGGGGAAATGATATGTCTAAATCCCAAGAGCTTTCTGAGTATTAGGGCAAATGATAGGAATAAATTTACACAGAAGGCTCAGGTGGTCAATAATTATAAAGGGATGGTATCTGTAAAGCATTTATTTTTTGTTTATCTTTTTTGGGGGGAGGGGGGCAGTTGGGGTTGGTGAGTGTCTTGTGTCTGAGGCCAGATTTGGGCTTCGGTCCTCCTGGGTCCAAGATGGGTACTTTGTCCACTGTGTAACCTAGCTGCCACATGATGACTTTGTTAGGGTAAAAATGAAGGGGGAGAAAAAAGCACTGGGGAAGGGGGAAAAGAGAGAGGTAGAATGGGGTGAAACCTCATATGAAAGAAGCAGGAAAGGACTTATGCAGTGGGTGGAGAGACAGAGGAAGAGTGGGGAAGTGAATAAACTAAGGCTCATCAGAATTAGCTCAAAGACCTTAATCTCATCAGAGTTGGCTCAATGAGGGAATAACATACACATGAAATTGGGTGGAGTAATTTATCTAACCCTGCAGGAAAGTAGGAGAGGAAGGGGATAAGGAGGGAGGGGTGAAAGAAGGGAGAGCAGATTGGGGGAGGGGGAAGTCAGAAGCAAAACACTTTTGAGGAGGGATAGGGTAAAAGAAAATAGAAAATAGAGTAAATATCATTGAAATGGAATACGATGGAGGGAAACAGTTAATAGTAACTGAAAAAATTTTTGAAGGAGAGGCAAGAGTAATGTAAGAGGATGATGAGGATGAGGATGGATTTATGGATTGATGATTGGTGGAAGATGAGGAATGTTGACAATGCTTGATGATGAGGACTGATTGATGATAAGGAGGATTGATGGATGATGGTTAATTGATGGTTGATGATGATGATGGCAAAATGTATGGTGCTTACTTTGCTGGGCTATTGTGAAGAAAATTCTTTGTCAAGTTTAAAGTACTATATAAAAGTTATCTATTACTGTTTTTGCAATAGTCATCCTCATGGGTTCATTGTAAGGAAATCTCTCTTTAAAGTACTGTATAAATGTAGTTGACTATTAAAAATGGAGAAAGACCTGGAAGGACCTGCATGAGCTTATACAAAGTGAAATCTACTGTATACAAAATAACAATAATATTGTGAGATGATCTGCTATAAATGACTTGGTTATTTTCAGCAATGCAATGATCCAAGATAACTCTGAAAGACTTATGAAAAATGCAACCCATCTACAGTGAGAGAACTGAAGAGATTTTAATACAGATTGAAACATTTTTTGTTAGTTACTTTATCAGAAACAAAAAATGATGAGCAGGATGATATCAGAAAAACCTGCAAAGACCTACATGAACTGATGCAGAGTGAAATGCACTGCATACAAAATAGCAGCAATAGTGTATGATGATCTGCTATGAATGACTTGCTTATTTTCAGCAATGCAATGATCCAAGAAAACTCTGAAAGACTTATGAAAATTGCAATCCAAGAAAACTCCAAAAGACTTATGAAAATTGCAATCCATCTTTGGAGAAAGAACTGATGGTATCTAAGACAGATTGAAGAATAATTTCTTTTTGATAGTTCCTTAATCTAAAGGTTTGTCTTTGTCTTCTTTCTTTCACAACCTGGCTAATATGAAGATGTTTTGCATGATTACTCATGTATAACTTATATTGAATTGTTTGAGTTCTTTGGTGGGGAGGGAGGGAGGAAGAGAAGTTAGAACACAAAGTTTTTAAAAATTGATGTCAAAATTTGTTTTTATATGTAATTTGGAAAGAAATAAAATTCTAAAAGAGAAAAAAAAGAAATAAGTAAATATCTCCACAGCCTTCTGCACACTGAAATGATCCCTACTATTTAGAAATAACTCTATCATGACCTATTTCTAGATGTTGACAATATGGTTGAGCTCATGCCTTTGGTCCAGACATTCTGAAAAACTATTTGGAAGTATATCCCAAAAGTTATTAAGTGGTGCATCATTTTTGACCCTTTGATATGGCTGCTGATCCTACACCCCTAAAGGGATCAAAGAAAGAGGAAAAGGACCTATATTTATGGATACATTTTTCTGTACACAAAGAATTAGAAATTAAGGATGTGTTTACTCATTAGGGAAATGGCTGAACAAAGTAAGGTACAAGAATATAAGGGGATAATATTGCACCATAAGAAATGATAAAATGTATGATTTCAGTGAAATATAGGAAAACTTGTATGAACTGATGCATAGTGAAGTGAGCATAACAAGGACAACAACTTATACAGTAACAACATTGTAAAGAAAAACAACTTAGCAAGACTTAAGAACTCAGATCAATGGAATAACCAACCGCAATTCCAGAGGACTCATGTTTAAACATGCTACTCACCTTTTGGAGGAGAGGTAATGGAATCAAGGTACCAATGGAGATGTATATTATCTTTGGACATTACCAATGCATGAATGTGCTTTGTTTGACTATATACAGGATAGGCCAAAAGTCACAAAGGGATTTCAATATTTAATAACTTATTTTTTATTTTTATTTACATACTATAGCATTATACATTTATATATTACATATAGGAAATGGATTTACACTATGTGTAAAAAATCAAATCATGTAGATGGTAAAAAATAAAAATAATTTTTAAAAAGTTATTAAAACATTGTGACTTTTGCTCCACCCTCTATAAAATGTGCTATAAAGACTTTGATTTTTCTTTTTCTTCTCCAGTGGGGGAAAGAAGGGAAGAAGGAGAGAAAATAAATTTTCTGTCTATTAAAAAAAATATCGGGGGCGGCTAGGTGGTGCAGTGGATAAAGCACCGGCCCTGGATTCAGGAGTACCTGAGTTCAAATCTGGCCTCAGACACTTGACACTTACTAGCTGTGTGGCCCTGGGCAAGTCACTTAACCCCCATTGCCCCGCAAAAAAAAAAAATATCTCCCTTAGAAAGATAAAACAGACAAAGATTCAGATTGCCACCAAAGCATACTGGAAGGGGGACACCAGTGGCAAGGCCTTGGTTGTCTTTGCCCTGCTCTGCCTAATTCCAGATTTGCCCCCAGATTGTCTGAAGTCCATGAAGATAAGACAGAGGGCCTGAAACTAGACTTCATTATCATGGAATCATAAATTTCTATCTGGAAGTGACCTCAGAGGTCATATAGTCCCTAGCTTCTTAAACTGTGGGTCATGACTGTAACGATTGGAATGACACCACCTGTTGGAGACTTACTGTAGAAAAGCTCCACCATGAAGTGAAGGTCTTTGAGGGCAAGACCAGGAGTCTTTTCTTTGGCATCAGGAAGTGACGTTTGCTTGTGGGAGGAAGAAGAGGGCAACCTGGCACTCTGACTCTTTTTCCTCAGGACTCTGGCAGAGAGGAGACCTAGAAATGAACTCTCCCTTGGATAGATAGATGAATCTAAGCCTTTCTCTCTCTATTTACCAAATTCTTATTCTCCTTAATAAATGCTTAAAAGCCTAACTCTTGCTAAAACTTATAATTTATTGGCGACCACTCATTAGATATTTTAGATAGTTTAGCTAGAATTTTAGCCCTTAACAGATGGCTGACCACAAAGAGGAAAGCTGAAACCTCCATCTTCTGATCTTCTGGTTGGGTAAGAAATTTCCCATACCCTGTCCCTTTAAACTGCTAAGTACCGGCTGTTTTCCCTTTAATTTTTTTCAAATGGACCTTTTAAACTCCCTAATTACCCTATTTTTGATTTTAGTCTGTTTAACCAGAAAAATGGGGGATAAGATCATGTTAATGCTTTGGTTTTGTGAATGTTTTATTTTAATTTTTGTTAGAAGAGCCAGCAAGGTGCTCACACAAGGCAATATAAATATCCCCCCTCTCCCAGTCATGCTTTTTCAGAGAAGCCTCTTATTTCTGCAGCTTTTCCAAATTCTAACACTAATTGTTGCTCTAATTTTGCATGACTGGAGGCTTCTCTAGAAGCTTTTAATCTCCTAGCAGTGGCAGAAGGGGAACCAAGGCCTGAGTTCAAAATCAAGTCTGATTCAAATTGCCCTGGTCCCTCCCCTCCTCTACAGACCCCACCTTCTACCCCTCCCTTGGCCAAGCCCCTTGATTCCCCTGCCCTGGAAGTCCAGAGATCTAATGCGCATGTGCAGCTTTTTCTACCTGCACTTGCAGCTTCAGGCTCAACCCTTCCCCAGCTTGGATGTGCTTCTGACTCAAACTTAGAAAGCCCTTTAAGTTCCAGATTAGCTCATTTTGTTCATAATTTTGCTATTCTGCTTTTGTTTTTAATTAGTAACCTTCTAAAGCATTTGTATTATGAAAGGACCGACAGACAATACAGAGGGGTTAAAGAAGAAAAACTTAAGCTGAATAAGAATGACAATCATAGTTCAAGACTCCGCTTCTTTTGCCATGGAAGAGTACATATTTTACAGAAATGTAGAAGTAAGCAGCAAGGTTTCGATATGAGTATTGGGGATTTTAGATATCGGAATCAAAAGTGTTCTAAATTCACTCAGAGTAATAGTATCAGTTCAGAGGTTACATAGGATTTCTATGCTATTACATCTATATTTTGAAATTAATGGTATGGGTTTATTTTCAGAGATTTTTCATGCTTTTGAGATTGTGTTTTATACTTAGTTTTTAAAACAAGGAGAATATTTGTAAAAGCTTTTTATAGTCATGTGATCAAGTTTATATTTTATAATACTCTCATTAATATTAAGTTCATATTCATTTAGATTTCCCTAGTTTGAATTTCATTGCCTTTTATTCTTCCATGTGTATTTTCTTCTATCCATCCATCTATCTAATTTTGAAACAATGCAAGATGGTTTTGATTTCATAATACAGTGTTAATTCTAGGAGTATTGTGCTCCCATATTCTGAGTTGTTTGTTTTTGTTATTTTTTTCTCTCAACTGATTATTTGATCAAACTCTTTAAAGCATTTCCCTGGCAAATTGGTTGCCATGGCAAGTGTAAATTGATTCTAGAAGTATTATTTTTGATAAGCATATTCAAAAAAAAGAGGGGAATATTTGTAAAAGTTTTCTTTTTTAAAAAAAAGTTTTCTTTGAGATTGTGTTGTGCTTTAACTTGTATTTAAATATGTTCCAATTTTTCATAAAAGTAATTGTATACTAAGTAAAAAAAAAGGCATTATTTGAAATTGTTGCATAATTGTATATTATATTCTGAGTCAAGGTACGTTGACATTTTTGCAATCATTCATTATCCTCAGTTTTAAAATCCATATGGGACTTGGATTATGGGAACTTATCATTTAAGACATTAATTACCTTTAGTCTGAGTTATCAGATGCCAGTTGGCCAAGATGCCATCCACTAACAAGAGGAATACATGCAAGAGCAGACATTGAACTGTCACATGAAGGGAGACATGCATGAAGTCAATGTATGGCCGAGGGAACGGCTTTTGACAAATGTTGAGGTTGGATTCTCTTGGTTTATTATTTTATTTTATTTTTCCTCACAATACTATACAGATGGCTGGAAGTTTTGATCCCACCCATCTCATTCTTCTCCTGGCTTCTATGCCCCCTCCTATATACCTGATGCCATGGACATCTCAATCCCATGCATCTGATTAAGTCTGACTCAATTTCCTCCAATATGTTCAATGGCATGGACATATATTCCATCCACCTATTTTGCTCAAATGTGGGAATGCTCATATCCCATCATTTCTCTGTTCTTTTATGGTAACCCCCATAATTATCTCAGGTGTCATGATAAATAATAGTGTTGAATTTGGCCTTGACATCTGTTACCAATTATATTAGATTTTTAAATTTTTCATAATGGCATGAGGATAATTAGGAAGATGATGCAAAAAGTGATGAAACAAAGATAAAAATTATTTTAAAAAATTAATATCACAGCAATTGTCTTCTCGATTTACCCTCCATAAGGGGGGACTATAGTAATATTAATTTTAAAGAATGTTTCAATTTTTGCTTTATTATATGTTTCATGTGTAACAACTAAAATTCTGAATTCCCTTAGACATGTTTTTGAGAAATTTCTTTGTTTGATTTGATTATTGACAAAGCTATTTTAAAGTTGTGTTAAGCTCAATTTTGTAGGAAATTTTCCTGGCTTATTACCAGCATCCACACATCAACCCCTGAAAAGACTTCCATTCCACAACTACACCTAGAGGACAACTGAGAAAAGACTTTCAGAGACTTTAAATGAAACCATCTGTAACATGTACTCTCTGCAGAGGCCCTCCCTTTGCAAGACCAATGTCAAAGCACCAATTCATGAGGACAAAAAAAAAACCACCCCTCTGAACAAAACTTTCCTCTCTCCTTTTTCTATATTGTTATTAACATATTGTTAGTTAGCATGGGTTATTATATTCTGTTATTTTTTACTGTTTCATCAAGGAAACACCCCGTTTCTTGAAGAAACAAAGCAGGGACTGTAACAATTGGAATGACGCCACCTGGCGGAGACTTACTGTAGAAAAGCTTCGCCATGAAGTGAAGGTCTTTGAGGGTAAGACCAGGAGTCTTTTCTTTGGAGTCAGGAAGTGACATTTGCTTGTGGGAGGAAGAAGGGGGAAGTCTGGCGCTCTGACTCTCTCTCTTTCCTGGGAACTCTGGTGGAGAAGGGAGCTAGAAATGTGCTCTCCCTTTAATAGATAGATGAATGTAGGCCTTTCTCTCTCTCTTTACCAAATTCTTTTTCTCCTTAATAAATGCTTAAAAGCCTAACTCTTGCTAAAGCTTATAATTTATTGGCGACCACTCATTAGATATTTTAGACAGACTAGCTAGAATTTTAGCCCTTTAACATGACCCCATATGGAATCACATAACTGAATGTGGGGGTCATGAAAAATCTATCAACAGTCAAAAGTTATATATAACTTTTTTATATACTTATATACCCAGGTTCATGTAAAAAATTTCACATGCAAAAAAAGGGTATCAAGAGGAAAAAGTTTTAGAAGACTTGATATTATCCAATGTCCAATTTTACATATGAAGGAACTGAGGGATAGAGACACCAAGTAACCTCAGGATCACATGGACAGTAAGAGGAAAGTTGAATGTGAGCCCATGTCCTCTCACACCACATCCAACCATCTTCCCACTGTACCACAACTGCCTTCAGGGAGGCAGCCAGAGCTGAGGGCGGGCTGGGGATTTCTCAGGTCTCCAGTGCAGAAGCCTGAAGAAATAATAGTTCTGAGTCCCTGGGTGGGTGATGATGGAGCAAGCTCACCTCTAGACTTTACATATTGGCCAGGGTTGCAGACTCGGTGAACCACACACTTCTGGCAGTCATCATCTTTCATTTCAGTGCAGAAATAGCCTGGAGCACAGCCACACACAGTGTTGGATGTAGATGAACATTCCCTTCTGGTTAGAAAGCCAAATGCTGAAAGAAAGAACAAGAGGAAGGAGAGATTAGGTCAGTCACTCAGTCAACATTTATTCAGGACCTACTATGTTTAGGGCAAACATTACAAAGAAAGGCAACAGAGAGTCCCTGCTTTCAAAGAGCTCACAGTCTAATGGGAGAGACAGCATGCAAATGAGTACATACAAACAAGGTCCATACATGGCAAATTGGAGATGATCAGTAGAGGAAAGGCACTAGATTTAAGGGGGCATAGGATTATCTCCTCGGAAGAAGGTGGGATTTTAGCTAGGATTTGAAGGAAGCCAGCAAAGCCATGAGATAGAGATGAGGACAGATAGAATTCTAGGCATGAAGGATGGCTAGGGAAAATGCCCAGTTGGGAAGAGCAAGGAGACCAGTGTCACTGGATCATAGAGTATGTGGGAAGAGTATGTAGAGTGTAATAGGACTGGAAGTGATGTAGGAGGCAAAAAGGGGTTAATAGACAAACTTAAGACCCAAGCTCTAATTCAGATATGAGCTCTAAGAGGGATTCAGACCCCAATTAAAGGATAACTTACAAGTCAGGATGCTAAGTTCTTTTACCCATAGTAATCAGTACCCATAACAGGAACATAAAAGGGGCAGGTCATATAACAATGACAAAATGATAGCCCATAGAAATTTAGACTAGAAATAAATGGTAAATGAAGATGCTTTGAAACTAGTCATGGGAACCAGAAAGAGACATGTGAAGGAAAGGCCAAATTTGTCCCCAGATTCAGCATATGAGGTGTAAACCCCAAAAACACACCTCCACAGAAAAAGATACCCATCTTGGGGGTTGGCTTAGGACCCCAGGAACTCCAAATTAGGATAAGCCCTCCCCTGTACCTCCCTAAGGTGGAGATTATTATAATGAGACTGATAATCAATTTATCAATACTATAAATATGTCTTTCCTTTCCTCATTCAAGAGATACCTTTCCACTATTCTGGTTCTATCTCTGTGGTCACTCGCAGTATTGCAATAAACCTTATGAAACTGAGTCACTGAGTGTTGTAATGATCAATTTGACCCAAATTCCATCCCACATAATTTTCTTTTCCAGGTCAGTGCAATCAGACTTGTCCCAATTTGTACCTTAATTCTCCTTTCTCTTGAAGTCATTTGTTTCTTTTTAGCTTCATCCAATTTTTCTTCTTACTCCCTTTTTCCAATTTGTCAAAATTTCCTGACCCATTCATAACCTCCTGGAAATTACCGACACCGCACCTACATCCACATGCATGTCCATCAATCAGCAAAACTCTATGCAGGGTGTCCCCCAGATTTTTGAGTTTCAATAGTGTGATGTTTAAAATCTAACTGTGATGTCTAAAAAATCTAATGTATGGTCACGTTAAATTAGAAACTTTTGCACCAGTCTTTGGGCATTCAGCATTTATTAAAGCATACTAGGTATTAGAAAAAAGAGAACACATGGAGTTAAGAAAAGGCCTACCTAGCATAGAGTTCCATCTTGGTCTGGTTCTTCCTCAAGTCCTCTGCCATAAGCCTGCTTCAATCACGAACTCCCCAACAAACTGAGTGTGGAAGCTTTTTATAGGTCTGGAGCAGAGGCAGTCCTTACACACTGCTTCAAGCTGATTGGTAGGCATCATCTAAATCCATTGGTTCACTGGACTTGAAGGTGGTCTTGAGTTGAGTTCAAAGTCCTTACCATCTGATAACAATACTTTCTTAAGGGCTAGCCAGGTGTGGTTACAATCTAATTAACTTGAAGTAGACTAATCAGCAAAGTCAATCACTCTCACTTAATTCAATCAGTTTAGATTAATCTCTAGGTGATACTTTGAGTATCTGCCAAATCCCATTATTTTCTCACACTAGGAGATCTCTTGACCAATAATTGCTTGATCAAAGGGAAATCCCCTGGGACAAATCTCTTTATCCGGACCCATGAGAAAATATCCCCGCTCTGTTGGTGAGCCAGCTGATCTCCCAAAGGAGCAAAAACCTAGCATATGTGTCAAAGGCAAATCACAAACTTACCTTAGCAAGATCTCAAAAAAAGAAAAAGAGTTTGAGTCTCAGACTAAAATTTCTCCTCACATGCGGCACCAGATGATGTGGGCTAAAATTAAGGATCAAATTGATCGTGAGTCATCTCAAAAGAATTATAAGACTCAGTGATTCAGTTTCCCAAGTTTTATTGCAATACTGTGGGTGACCACAGGGAGAGAACCAGAAAAGTGGAAAGGTATCTCTCGAATAAGGAAAGGAAAAATCCTAGTTGCCATCCTCCCTCTCATCTAAATGGGGAGGAATTTCACTTTCTTCTAAACCAGTAAAATATCCAGTTAATTTAACTTTATCATAATACCATGTAAGCATTTGCAGGCAGATGGAAAACCTAAATATTAATATACCTTGTTGTTTGACATTATCAAGGGACCACACATTTAAACTGAAAATAGTAAGATCTTATATACTTGCATTGTGTTCATTTCTTCTACTGACTACTTGCTCTGATTATAGAAATCTGCTATAAAAGAAAAAGCAGGGACATAATTATAAGGCAAGAATAAAACATCCTTAGCTCTGTTTGATTTCAGGTAAAAGTTACAAGTGACTACAAGTCATACAGTGATAGCCAAATTCAGGGATAGCCAGGTGGGAAAACATTTCCTGTTCAGTAGGAACTCAATGAGCCAAAAAGAGCCTACCTTAGATTGAGTCCAAAATTGTTCTCTCAGCTTTTTCCCAGATACCTCCACCTATAAGCAGCACATACCCTATTATGGCATTGATATGTAGCTTTCTCTCCAGTACTTGGATTACTGGCTTAACCATCTGAACAATCATACCTGAATTCAAAACTCAAAACAATATAAATTTCTGTCCCAAAATATTTTATCTTAAATAGCAAACCTCTACTCTCATGAAATTACAATGAGCAAAAAAGATTTACCAGGACAGACACACATGTTGCTTGGTTTTTCTTTCCTTCTTCTCAGGTTTAAACTTTGCCTGGTGTAAAGATCAATATTAGAAATTACTTCTATACAATAAGAAACCTTATAAATCCTCAGCAAAACCATTCATTGTAACAAGCTCTTTTCTGGCAAGTTTACAAATTTAAAAAAAAGTCTAGAAGGTCTTTTTCTGTGTAACAATTTACCAGTCTAATACCAGTGCTTTTCTCTCTTTTAGAGGAAACAACAACTATACCTATTTTTGTTAAAACTATCAATTGCTTTGTTTTTAATTTTAACACACATACACCAATTTAAAAGTAACTTTAAAACTTAGCAGTATTCTAACAGCATTTTTTAATCAAACTCAATTACTCTTTGGTTTCTTCCAGAATTCACAAACCTTGAAATGGCAGGTAAGCACTTAAAGTGGCAGTGTATCTAAAATATACACCCCCTTTTTTTCCCTCAAGATTCCAAATTCTTTGAACAGTCAGTACAAAAAGGCACAGTTTTCTTTCTATGTGCTTTTACCAATAATTTAAAATACTCTGGACAGTTTCTTAAGATTTTCTAAACATTCTCTCTCTCACCCACCACTCTGTTCCAGTGCTGAACAGCCAGCCAGCACCTGAGATGGGGGGGGGGAGAGAAAGAAAGCAGCAGTGCAAACACAAGTCACACTTGACTAGAGATCATTTTTCTTCAAAAATGTTACACATTACAATTAATTCCTGACTTTTAACCGTTCCACTACAAATCAAAGTAGCAACATTTTTTTTTACAATGTTCATCTAAGGCTATGAGTTTGACCCAAATTCCATCCTACATCAGACAGAGTCATGAGGCAGACAGACATCCCCACCCTAAAATATCTATTGCAATAATCCAAGTGTGAGGCAAAGAGGTTCTGCAGCAGGGAGGATGCAGTGTCAGAGGAGAGAAGGGGGAATTTTTGAGAGATGTTGCAAAGATGAAATCAACAAGGCTTATACATAAATTGGATATGGAGGGAAAGAGTCCAGGATGACTTGGGAGGGGAAATACATGGTTCCTGATGACAGCCCATTTCACAGGACCTTAAGTGCTGACCATCTTTTATTTTGCTTTTTCTCTCTCTACCTAGACTAGGAGATCCTGGAGGGCAGCAGCAACATCTCAGAGGCTGTCTAGTTTGATTTGTAAACAAATATCCCTTGTATACCACTCCCAACCAATGGTCACTGTAAGAAAATAATTATTTACAAAATAATTATTAACAAATTTCTTGGGGACCCAGTTTTAGCTTTTTCTCCCCCCCCCCCACCACACACACACACACACACACACACTTCAGAAGTCAATAGGGGTGAGTTTTAATCCTGTTTAAGGGAGTACAACAGAAATGAAGATAAACTCTTTGTCTAGTTCAGTGGACTGAAGGGATTAAACCACACCTATCTGAATGCGCATTTGCCCCTCAGGGGTCTCCCATTAGACCCTGATGTCATTGAGGTAGAACTCATTTTAATATGGACCACCCTCAGGTCATGTCATCCAATGGAACAGAATGATGCTAGATAACCAGCTTTGATCAATGTGTAAGGAGCTGCCTCTATGGAAAAGAGGAAAAAGTCTCAGACCCTGAGGCTAGCACCATTCTTGGCTTTCACTCTAGGCTCTGGAAGCTGACCCATAGGTGAGCACTCTCCTCTTAGGCCAGTATAGGTAATGTAGAGACAAAATGGTGCTGGGGTGGGGGGGGGGGGTTCTGCTTGTGTTAAATACCATGCAGTCAATTCTTTACTAATATTTAAAATGCTTTAATGATACTTACTGCCAAAACAGGTGCAATAGCCATTAATTTATAAGTAGCAATATTTTAGAAAAACCCCAATAATTTAGCTAAAAAGTCACCTAGCCTGTGGTGGCAAAGCTCCAGTGAGGGAGCACCCTGAAGTAGCCCATCCACCTTTGGACTCAAATACTGCCCCAGATCCTTTGTGGCTGAGAGATCCTGGACAGATGCTCTAAGACTAAGAGTTAGAGAAAAGTTTCCCACATGCCTTGATAGAAGGAGTTTTCTCCCCTAGGCAAATAAAATCACAGGCCTGCCCCATCCCCTGTGGTGGAAAACCTATGATTTCTTGGTTTTAATTGTTAGGGCAAAATTAGTACAAGCAGCAGAAAATGAATCCATACTCTGTTGCATCTCAGCTTCAGAGACTGCACTGAGTGCACAATCATCTGTGAAGAAAAAATCTTGTAACACCTCTCCCTACACTTGAGTCTTGGCTTGTAGCCTTTTCAGGTTAAATAACTTAGCATCAGTGTGGTAGCTAACATTGATGCCATATTCATTCTCCTTGAAGGTGTTACATTGCTGAAAATTCATGCTAAAAATAATGGGAGAAAGTACATAGCCTTCCTTTACTCCATTGGTGACTGGGAAAGCAAGAGTACATCATTCATTATCCAGAACCTGATGTACAATACTGATAAACTTCTTTTGGCAACCAAATTTTGACATGTCTCCATGAGCCCTTCACAACAGACAATATTTTGAGAAAACAATGGGTTTTGGAAAAAAAAAGAAAAGAATGGGTTTAGGGGGTCCTAGAGGCCTCCCACTTGAGGGAGCCTTGCCTGACTTCTTTTAAGGCCAGCCCAGAGTCAGGAGAATTGCAAAGGAAATGTAAATTGACCTTCCTGACTACCTAAAGGAAGTTAACTCATCTAGGCTACCACCCTCAAGTCATGCCAATCAATGGACTTGCATGTTACCATCCAATTAATTTGGATCAATGTGCAGTGACCTACTTCTACCTGAGAGAAGATAAAAACCCTTGGCACAAGGGGGAAGCACTCTCTTCTTTCTCCTGAACTCTCTTCTCTCCCCTGAGTTCTCTTCTCTCTCTCCTAGGTAATTCAGAGCTTCTGAACTTTTGGAGCCATGTGCTCTCTCTTTACTAACATTTAATATGTTTTAATAAATGCTTAATGTCAAAGACTGGTGATATAGCCTCTAATTTATAAGTAGCAATATAATAGAAACCCCAGCTAAGTTCCCTAAAACCTAGAACAGAAACAGACACCCGCATATATTTTCTTTTCTTTCTTTTTTTTTTGGTACCCCCATATATTTTCAAATGACACAATATCAAGGGCCTTGTTCTGATCCATTAACATTTTATACAGACCTCTGTCCTACTCCTGGCATTCCTCCTGGGGTGGTTGGGAAGTAAACACCATATTGACCCATCCATGAACCTTTCTGAAGCCACATTGGCTCTCAAGTAGATAATCATCTTCCAGATACCAAATACTGTGCTAAGAGCTTTACAACTATCATCTGATCTGATCTGCACCACAAGCCTGGGAGGCAGATACTGTTACTGTTCCTGTTTTACAACTCAGGTAACTGAGTCAGACTGAGGGTAAGTGATGCCCAAGGTCACACAGGTAGAAGCACCTGAAGTCAGTTTTGAACTTTGGTCTTCCTGACACCACACCTAGCATTGTCTCCACTGTACCACTTACCTACCAAAGCCCAAATCTCCTAGCCAAGTGCATAAAGAATAGATTTAGATCTGGAAGGAACCTGCTTTGTTATTGCATCTAAACCTCTCATTTCATTTTATTTCTGTGAGGCAATGAGGGTTAAGTGACTTGTCCAGGGTAACAGAGCTAGTAATAAGCTTCTAATTTAAAAGATAAGCAGATGGAAGCCCAGAAAGATCAGTCACCTTTTCTTGATTTCCCTTAATGCTAGTGCCTGCCCCTGATATTATCTCCAGTTTATCCTGTCTATATCATGTTTATATCTATATCAGGTTCTCTCCCCCATTAGATTGTGAGTTTCACAAGAGCCTCTTTTGGTATCCCTAGCATTTAGCACAGTGTTTGACACTTAATAGGTGCTTAAGGAATATTTACTGTTGGCTTGCCCAACATCATAAAGGGCAGAGGAAGGATTTGAATCCAGGTTCTCTGATTTCTCATATAGGATGCTTCCCACTGCATTACCTGGTGTCAATATTTGGGGTGAAAACTTTTTCAGACTCTGAAAAGGAATGTGTCTGAGACTGGAGGAGGGACAGATGAAAAGCTGTGAGCAAGTGCTTAACTTGTAGTCTTGAGGCCTGAGATCAAATCCTGAGTTTGCTATGTGCTGCCTTTTGACCTTGGACAGGTCATTTCTCTGGGGTCAGTTTCTTCAGTAAAATGAGGGTCCTGGTTGAGATGGCTTCTATGATCCTTTCCAACTCTGGATCTGTTATCTTGTGATCCCTTTCCTAAGGAGGGGAAAGACCCTGAGAGAAGCACATGGACAGTCACTGGGAGGAGCAAGGAGAACAAGGAGAGTCCCCAGTACTTTACTATTTTTTTTTGTTTGGTTTTTTGGGGGTTTTTTGGCAAGGCAATGGGGGTTAAGTGACTTGCCCAGGGTCACACAGCCAGTAAGTGTCAAGTGTCTGAGGCTGGATTTGAACTCAGGAACTCCTGAATCCAGGGCCGGTGCTTTATCCACTGTGCCACCTAGCTGCCCCTCCAGTATTTACAATGTCAAGAGATCTGATATGTTTAAGATTTTCAAGTTATACAAAACAGTCTACTCAAATAGAGAAACCCAAGTTGCAGAATACTGAGAGCCAAAGTGGATGAGGTGGGCAGCAGGACCAGCTCCATCACCCAGCATTCACCTGCCTTCCTTCTGCCCATGTCCCCAGCAACAGGAATACATATCCCCTTCCCCAGTTTGAAGTAGCCCTGAACCAGCCAGACTTTAGGAGGAAAGTGATCCTAGGGAGGAATTGTCCTTTCTTTTTGAAAACCATCCTCCTATCACTATGGGTGAAAATTCATCTTTGGAAATTCGTTCCTTGGGGTAAACAAGAACTTATTTTTTAAATACTCTAATAAAAGGCAACATTAGCAGTTATCCACAATGTAGTGTGAATTAATTGCTTGGCATAATTCCTCCCTGGCAGGCAACTAGTGACAGGGAAACATCAGAAGTTAGAAGAAGGATGGAATGATAATTTGAAATGCTACAGTATTTCTGGGGTCTACAAGCCTAGCTGGGGGTTACAGGGAGAGGTTTTGGGCAGTCAAGAGGAAACACCAGGTAATGAGACCACCCTTCTAGCCCTGTGGCCTAATATTAGGAAGATATAGATGGGCACATTTAAGGAGCTGTCAGGGTCCTGGGGACTAACTTAGCCTCTTTCTCAAGTTTCTGAAGACTGGGTCTTCTGATAAGTCTCTTCAGAATACTAGACATTTTAAGTATTTTGTTCCGAGGGTCCCTTCTGATGTAAGAGGCAAAAAGGGGTTAACAGAAAAACCTAGGACCCAAGCTCTAATTCAGATATGAGCTCTAAGAGGGAGTCAGACCCCAGTTAATGGGTAACTTACAAGTCAGGATGCTAGGTTATTGAACCCACATAAATCAGTACCCATAACAGGAACAGAGGGAGCTAGGCCATGGAGACCTGAAGACAATAAAGAAATTGACAGACTATAGAAACAGACCAGAAATAAAAAAAAAATTAATATGTTTTGAAACTAGTCATAGGAACCAGAAAGAGACATGCACAGAAAAGGCCAAATTTGTCCCCAGATTCACCTTATGACATGTAAACCTCAAAAACACACCTCCACTGAAAAGGTACCCATCTTGGGGGTTGGCTTAGGACCCCAGGAACTCCAAAGCAGAATAATCCCTCCACTGTACCTCCCCAAGGTGGAGATTATTATAATGAGACTGATAATCAATTTATCCATACTATAAATATAACTGTCTTTCTTTTCACTATTTGAGAGATACAGTTCTACTTTTCTGGTTCTCTCCCTGTGGTCATTCACAGTATTGCAATAAAACTGAGTCACTGAGTCTTGTAATTCTTTTGGATGACTCATAATAAATTTGACCCCAAATTCCATCCCACATCACCTTCCAGCTTGCATAGTCTATGTTGTAGGGTTGTATGAGAGTGTGAATTAAATACCTTGGGTTTCCTAGGAGGTAAATACCATGCCCTATACCCTTAGGAACTAGCCCAAGCTCCTCATGTTATAGATAAGCAAATGAGGTCCAAAGAATGGACATGACTTCTCCAAGGTCACACAGGAAAAGCCTGGAGTGGAACCCAGATCTCCCAACTCCCAGTACAGCACTCTCACTGCCTCTTTTCCTAACCTGTTCTAATTCCAGCTCTCTGGGTTGTTGAGTCCCCCCCCCCCTACCCAATTTTGTCTGGGTAGGTCCAAAACTGATGACTTTCTCTGGACCCAGCTCCCCTTTCCCCAGGGAAACTAGAGGACTCAGGTCAAAGCCCAGGGGACAGTAGTTTTGGGGTTAGACCCAGGATCCTGGCTGACCCTAAGGCCGTTAAAGAGCTTCTTACCAGGGTGACAGACTTTACACTGGAGACACTCCTTTAGCCCACTGTGGTGTGCTGTGTAGGTCCCAGGATCACAAGACACACACATGGTTCCTCTCATTATACTGCATGTCTTCTTAACCCTAAAACCTAATGGTATCAAAGACTCAGCATCCAGAACAAGGCACAGGACCCCTCCCTGCAGGAGCCCCTCCACTTCAGCCCCCTCTCCCCCAGTACCACCTCTGACACCACCATATGCACACCCTAGGTTAGGCCCAGGAAGCTCCCAAGGCCATCTATGAAACTTAGGATTGTTCTCTATGGTTTACTATGAAAATTTGGATGGTACGCATTCACACTTCATCCCAAGGAGCCATGAAACCCAGACTGTCAAACTGAAGGGGACCTCAGAACAAGAATTTAGAATGCCAGAATTAAAAAGGACTCCAGGACATAGAATGCCAGGACTAGAAAGGACCTCAAAACACAGAATTTAGAGTTAGAAGGGACCTCAGAACATAGGATTCAGAGGTGGGATGGCAATCTTAGAACACAGAATGTGGCAGAAGGTCCCTTTGAACAGAGAATGTCAGATTTGGGAAGGACCTCAGAACCAAGAATGTTAGAGCTAAGAGAGACGCCAGAACATGGGATTCCAACCTTGGAAGACAAAAGAATGTTAGAAGTCACCTAGTCCTACCCTCTAGTTTTATAGATGAGTAAACTAAATGACTGGGACAAGGTCACACAAACTGGTCCCTAAAACCCCATCCCACTGTGACATACACTAAATGTAGGTCAATACATGTATGGAACCTTAGACCCTCTATGGGATGCCCTCAGTGGTCACTGCTATGGGGGATCAGGGAAATTCCAAGAAGGAGAGAGTGAGTTGGTGGGACACCGGTGAAGGTGGAGTTACAAGAGGCAGGATCAAAGGTTGTGAGCCTTACAGTTTATCCTGAATAGCGTTCCTAAGCACTATCAACAGGCAAGGACATCATGAGACTTGTGTGAAACCCAGGCTAATTACAAGAGAAATGAACATGCAGGTGGTACCCAATGGGTTCCCAGTCTTTACAGAAATGTACTTTTTTGTAATAGCAGAAGGGGATAGCAGGAACGAGCATGACGTGGGAGGGGGGATGGTGCAGTAAAAGTGGGGAAAAAGGATGAGACCACTCCCCACAGGGAGGAGCAAGGTGATAGCAAAAGTCTCCTTCAGACTATGAAGATAGGAGGGTCCTTTTATCTGCAAAGGACCGCAGCTACACAAGCATTATCCCAGCCTTGCACACACTGGCTGGTGCCTGTCTTGTCTCCCCAGGACACACAGGGAATCCAGCTTGGGGTGCAACAAGAAATAATGTCAGCTTAGGGGGGAGCTTTGTCCTTGACATAATAAGGGCCTCCTATATGCTCTGGGTCCAGTGTTTCTGGAAAATATGGAAACTCAAAAAGACAAGTTCAGGGGATCTCTTAACAGCCCTTAACAGGGCACAGCAGACGATTAAATACAAGATAAACTCTCAATTTGAAAGACTTAATCTGAGCAGCTAAGGTGGCATGGTGAAAAGAGCACCAGGCCTGGAGTCAGGAAGACCTGAGTTCAAATCCAGCCTCAGAAACTTACTAGCTTAGTGACCTTGGGCAAGTCACTTGACCCCAAATGCCTTAAACATCTGGGGCCATCTCCAGTTGTCCTGATATATAGCTTGCCACTGGACCCGGGTGGTTCTGGAGGACAGAGTGAGGCCGGTCACTTTGCACAGCCCTCCCTCACTTAAATCCAGTTCGGTGCAAGCCATGTCATCACCCCTATGTCATGGTCCTCATCAAGAATGAAGGACAAACAACAACAACAAGCTCTGAGATTCAATGGTTCTGGAATTTGAATGGATCCATGAAGAAAGAGAGCCTGGGATAGGAGGCATTTAGCAGGGCAAGAGAGTGATTTGTCCCAGAGAAAGAAACTCTTTGACGTACCTGGATGGCAGGTGGGGCAGCACTGCCCATCCACCTCGTACTCACCAGCCAGACACTCCAGAGCCTGCATGAAGCAGATAGGCTGAGTAATCATCAACATTCTGAACATCTTGGACAAAGAAAGAAAGAGGTAATAAGCGCAAAGGGAAAAGCATGGGTCTGGGTGTCAGGAAAACTGAGCCCTCAGCTTGACCCTGTCACTCACTGGCTAGACAACCTTGGGATATCCACTTACCCCCTTGGGGCCTCAGTTTCCCCATATGTAAAACGAGGGGGTTGAGAGACAGCACAGTATAATGGAGAAAGCACAGGGGATGGGAGCCAGAGGTTTTGAGTTGGAATCCTGCCTCAAGTACTTACAAACTGTGCTACCCTGGACATGTCATTTAACCTTTCTTGGTCTCAGTTTCCTCATCTGTAAAATGAGGAGATTGGCTTCCAAGATCCCTTTCAGCTCTAGACCTGGAGTCCTGTGGTTTAATCTCTAAGAAAGAGAATCTAACCAGTCTGTAACTTTGAAAAGCACAAACCTGGGAAAGCTGGGGGTGGGGGAGATGAGGAGGTGGGCATAGGAGAGAGGGGCATGGATGCAGATAAGAAATAATTTCATCATGATTAATTCACACTTAATGAAGCACTTTAAAGGTTTCCAGAGAGCTTTGCACACTTCTCATTTGAGTCTTACCACAACTCTGCGAAGGAGCTATTATCATTTTACTCATTTTACAAGTAGGGAAATCAATGCTGGAAGGATAACCTAGTAAATGTGTGAGGCAGGATTCAAATTCAGGACTTCCTGACTGCATCCTCTCTGCCCCTCTCCGAGTGATATTGCAGGATTGACTCCCAGAAGCTTGATCAGAACCTGAGGCCATAGAGAAGGTACAAGGGAGAAGAAAGCCCTGCTGGATGGGTCTACAGGGGAATTATTGCCTCATCTGGCCTGGTTGCTTTTCTAATGTCCTCCACCTAAAATGGTTTCTCTCCAGGGAAGTGGGGAAAGGAGGGGCTGAAGGGCAGAGGATATAAAATGAGGCCAAATGCTTAGCACAGTGTTTGGCACAAACTAGGCATTTAGTGTTTCTTTCCTTCTTTTATTTTATATTGCAATGAGTCAAAAACCTCACTGATCTGCCAAAGGCATCCATGCCCACCCCCAAAACAGTCAAGAACCCCTCATTTCTTTTTTTTTTTCAGGGCAATGAGGGTTAAGTCCATGAGGGTTAAGTGACTTGCCCAGGGTCACACAGCTAGTAAGTATCAAGTGTCTGAGGTCAGATTTGAACTCAGGTCCTCCTGAATCCAGGGCCAGTGCTCTATCCACTGCACCACCTAGCTGCCCCAGAGAGCCCCTCATTTCTAATCTTCCCCCTTTACTGTGAGATAAGAAAGCTCCTCCTCAAAGAGGTAAGGAAAAGTCAACAAGTACTTATTAAGCACCTGCTGTGTGTCTGTGTGAGAAGTATCATTCCAATAACTTCTGGAACTCAGCTTTGGTGATGTGTCAAAGGCTCATTTATTGTCAACCTCGTGAGATTGGGCCACCCCTCATGGAGTGAACCACAAAATGGAGGCTTGCAGGGCTTTTTATCCCCTAATCCCTAACACGACTGGACCTTCCCCTTTTATGCCACCATTCCGGATTACTCTGGGGTTACAATCACCAAAAACAAGCTAATTGAAATGCAGCACACCTCAGTCAATGGGGGAGGGGATATAGGGACAACTCTTCAACTCCTTCCCCCACATGGACACAGCTCAGGAGCAGATCCAATTGTGACCAGCCCAGAGTTTCCAGGAATCACGTGACCCTGCCTGCTGGAGGGGATAGGGGGTGGGAAGAGGAGACCTTTTCCTCAATGAGGTCAACAAAGAGTCAGACATGACTGAAACAACTAAACAACAAAATGAAGGACTTTGAGAGAAGTAATTGTTTTTCTATTACGTTAATAATCAATTATTTTGCACCAGCCCTGGATTCAGGAGGACCTGAGTTCAAATTCGACCTCAGGTGCTTGACACTTACTAGTTGTGTGGATTAAGGTTTTTTTCCTTTTATTTCCTCATTCAGGGACTAGCCCCAGTAGATTAGTCCCTCATTAATTGTTCATCAATCAGGGTTGATTTTCCCTGGTTGGGGGCACTCCCTTTTCCAAAGGTATTTAAGCATTCAAGGATCTCCATGGTTTTGTCTTTGGTTACTGGCCTAATTAATAAATCGATTATTAACTACTCAGAAACTCTATTTCTCAGGTTTTTCATTCATATTTGGTTGGCCTCTCTAGCCCCAAAGATCCCTTCACAGGTGATTTCCAGCTGCCATACCCTCTCCCTCCCTCTCCTCAGGTGTGTTTCTAATTTCCTCCACCCCCTCTAGTCTAGTCCCCCTCCATCCACCACTAAATTCTAGAGAAGGGAATCTGGAGTTTAGATTCCTTTTGTCTCTAGCCCAGGGCATGGAGAGGGTGGGAAGGAACTGGGGACGGAGGAATGAGGGAAGAGGGCACTGAGTGTCAAGGAATTGGGAAGAGAGGAATAGAAGGGAAAGGCTGGGTAAAGGGAGGAGGAGGGAACTGGGAAGATTATTGAAATGGAAATTAGAGAGAACAGGGTGACTCACATGTTATTCTGAATCCTCCTCCCTGACTTCTGGAATATAGACTACAGCAGTCTCTCTCTGTCTCTCTCTGTCTCTCTCAATCTCTTTCTCTTTCTCTCGGAGATGGATGAGGGTCATGGTCTGAGGGCAGGACCAGACTCATACCTGCAAGAAGTTCATCTTTCCCATCTTCGTGTATCTCAGTCTCGCCAAGTCCCTTGCTCCAGAGAAGATGTATCTGGTTTGTTCTTTGACCAAGAAGATGGCAAGTGAAACTGCAAGCTATTATGTAACTATGCAAATATGTGGGCAGGGAAAATGAAAAAATGAAGCACTGCCCAAAAATGAACAACCAATCTCAGCCTAGGATGAAGCCACACCTTAAAAATGTAGAAATAATAAGAATAAATTTGTAAGCTAGTAAACAATCTGTTGATAACTGAAAAGTTGAAAATACGCCTAATTTCTTTAGCCCAAGGAAAGGTTAGGCATAAGGGCAGTCATATGGTACAGTGGATAGAGCACTGGCCCTGGAGTCAGGAGGACCTGAGTTCAAATCTAGCCTTAGATCCTTACTACCTGTGTGACCCTAGGCAAGTCATTTCACCCTGTTTGCCTCAGTTTGCTCATCTGTAACATTAGTTGGAGAAGGAAATGGCAAACCACTCTAGTATCTCTGCCAAAAAAAATCCAAATGGTATCAAAAACAGTCAGACACCACTGAAAATGACTGAACAACAAAACTGTGCCAGGCTTTGGGATAAGGGCTGGAGATAGAAAAGCAAAAGAGGTTCCTGCTCACAAAGGGCTCACACTGTAAGGGGGTCTGGGGGAGGCAGCTAAGGTGACTTGCCCAAGGGCCTACAGAGAAAAAGACACAGAGACAGACTTTTCAGTCTGAGCCCTCTGCCTGCCAAACTAATCCTCTTCCTGCTGCCCTGGTTCCATTTCTGAGAACTTTAGTACTGTCAGACAAGGCCCAGGAAGCAGCACTGGCTGCCTCTGGATTCCATTCAGTTGACATGCATAGGGCAATGTGGAGGGGAAGCCCAGACTAAACCCAGCACAGGCAGGTCCAACAAGCTCGGGCCTGAACCAGTCATCCCTTCTTCCTCCCTCCATTACCCACCACAATCCAAAGGGAGTAGCCACCAAAGGGGGCTTTCCTTAGGGGATGGTAGTCTACAGGGGTGGTAGCATCACAGCTCTAGAATTACAAGGGACCTTTGAGATCACCTAGTACAACTCTCTTATTTTACAAATGAGGACATTGAGGCCCAGAGAGGTTAAGTGACTGGTCCTCTGTCACACAGTTGGTAAGGGTTAGAAGGGGAATCTGAACCCAGAGGCTTCTTGCCTTCAAAGCTAGGGCTCTGATTACTGTGCCCCCTTGATCAGACCAGAGCTCAGCAGAGCCTGGGGTCTGCCCCTTGGTACCACTATAAGAAAGGAAAAGTGTCCACTTCCAAATTAGCCTCTAAGCACACTTTGCAAAAACAAAGGGAAAAAAATACATTTCTCAGTTTACACTTTTTTAAAAAACAATTGCCTCCAGTACACATACACCTACCTGGCTTTATTATTTGTTTTTTTAATTGAACTATCTCTTAGAAGAATACACATTTTTTCTGATAGGACTCAGGGACCGCCCAAAATGGACAAGGTCTCAGGACCACAGCACAGCCTAATCAAAATGAGGAAGACAAAGAATGGGAGATGATCAGGGGGCCAAAATCTAGCTTGCAAAGCAGACAAGGGCTCCTCTCCTTGTGGCCCAGGGATCTGTTTAATCCAACATCTAATTTTCATATTTTCAAATATAGAACATATAATATTGACCTGCTTTAAAAAAAAATTGTTGGTTTTTTTGTTTGTTTGGTTTTGTTTGTTTGTTTTTGCAGGGCAATAAGGGTTAAGTGACTTGCCCAGGGTCACACAGCTAGCAAGTGTCAAGTGTTTGAGGTTGGATTTGAACTCAGGTCCTCCTGAGTCCAGGGCTGGTGCTTTATCTACTGCGCCACCTAGCTGCCCCAACCTGGTTTATTTTTACACCACCTTTATTTCCCATTATAATTATCTCTCTCTTTCTCCCTCCCTCCATCAGAGGCTAGAAAGATGATAATTACCATCCTGGCTCTTACACTTCCTCTCTCATTGGCCCTGGGCAGATCTCTTCCCTCTCTGGCCTTCAGCTTCATCATCTAGAAATGGGGAGGGCTAAATTTCTGGCCCCTGATGCCCCTTCTAGCTCATATTTAAAGGTGAAGCCACTGAGAGTTTATAAGACTTGTTTATGGCGTGAGAGTTGGAATGATGCCCCTGATGGGAGGAACATTTTGAGCTCTGGCCTGAGGGGAGACATTCGACTTTAACATCCAAAAGCTGGCCGGCCAGCACCCAGGAACTTGTCTCTGTAGAGCCGCCTCTGGGACTTGTCAATCAGAGCTACCAGCCAATTAGCTTGGAACTCTGTGTGTGTATGTACAGCCCTGTTTCCTATTGGAGAAGAGGCTTCTGGAAGAAGGAAGGAAGCACTGGGTCTTTTTGGTTCCTGACCTCACTATGGTAGGTTGGATGCTGGGGTCTCTTAGAAATAGTTAGATTTTTACCTTCCTCTCTGATCATTAGATCCTAATGCTCTTTAATAAATACTTAAAAGTCTAAACTCTTGCTAAAGCTTATAATTTATGGTGACCACTCACTAGATTTTTAGACCATCTAGCTAGAATTTTAGCCCCTTGTAGATAGCAATTTTACAAGGGCCACACAGCCAGAACCCTGGTCTGATTCCCAGGTTGACAGTCTCCTGATGGCTCTCATTTTTGTCATTTGAGGTAAATGGTGATTCAGGCCCTGACTTATCTTCCAGTCACAAAGAAATCATACCCCCAGATTGAAGCATCCCAGAACTTCCATGCCACCTACCAAACAATTCTGACATAATTACGTGGTGCCACATGAAGGGGATCTAAAGGTGTGTCTTGGCCTGACAGTTTTCTGCTGCCTCTGCAGGGAGCCTGATATGCCCTCTTCCATCCCTGCTTTGTATTAGGTGCATCCCAGAAGGGTCACCATGGCAGGTAATTTTATTACTCTCTTAACTAGTGTAACGATTGGAATGATGCCGCCTGCTGGAGACTTACTGTAGAAAAGCTCCGCCATGAGGTGAACGTCTCTGAGGACAAGACCTCAGAGACGTATCTTTGGTGTCAGGAAGTGACGTTTGCTTGTGGGAGGGAGAAGGGGGAGCCTGGCACTCGGACTCACTCTCTTTCCGGTGGACTCTGGCAGAGAGCGGAGCTAGGAATGCTTTCTCCCTTTAATAGATAGGAATCTAGGCCTTTCTCTTTCTCTTCACCAAATTCTTATTCTCCTTAATAAATGCTTAAAAGTCTAACTCTTGCTAAAGCTTATAATTTATTGGCAACCACTCATTGGATATTTTAGACAGTTTAGCTAGAATTTTAGCCTTAACACTAGACTCACCCAGCTGAACCTGAGGCCTGGGCCCTGCCCATTTGATGAGGGGAGGACAAGGTTTAGGGCAGGCCTCCTGCACCTTTTGGGCATCATGGACCCCTTTGGCAATCTGGAAAAGCCTGGGGACCCTTGCTGAAAATCATGCTTTTAAATACACTAAAGTATAAAGGATTCCAAAGAAATGAAAGGTTAGTGAAAATAAAAATGTGATTTTTTTTCTCATGGAAACAATGACAATGAACTTGGACAGACTTTGAGAGCTAGTGCAGGATAGAAGGGGCTGGGGTGCTGTGATCCATGGAGTCATGAAGAGGCAGACATGACTCAGTAACAACACCACATTTTTTCTGTATTCAGAGTCACGAACCCCCTAAGATTTATTTCATGGACCCCTTGGAGGTCTGTGGACCCCAGGTGAAGAAGCTCTGGTCTAGACCTTGGGGTCTGACTATAGTGGGGGTATCCCTTGGGAACACTGGTGGCAGGGCAGAACAAGGGCAGGCCAATTTTCTGTGGGGGAAATATACTCCCATAAATGTACACAATTCTCCTTCCTTCCCCCACTGAACCAAGACTGTGATCTTGGATCTAGGTAGTAAGCTTGATGGAGGGAGGGGGAAGTGATGAGTTGAGGGATAGTGTGGCATTCTGCATACATGCCAACAGCATATAGGGTAAGACTGATGGAAATCTGGTGCCCCCTGGAAAGTGAAGGGAAACTAGAAAAACTTACTACAAACTCGACCAGGGCATGGCAACCCCATCACCTGGTGGCTTCTTCTTTTAATTATTCTCATTAGCCTATTGCTGAATCCTACTGTATTTAGGAGCTTAGAGTATTGGGGTTTTTTGTTTGTTTGTTTGTTTGTTTTGGTGAGGCAATTGGGGTTGAATGACCTGCCCAAGTAAATGAATTTTATACTCATCAGAAAAGGCTCAAAGATCTTAAACTCATCAGAGCTGCCTCAATGAGGGACTAACAGACACACCCAACTAGGTGTAGTAATCTGTTTAATCTGGGCAGTAAATGAGCCTAACACTCATCAGAATTGGCTCAAAGCCCTCAATCTCATAAGAATTGTCTCAAGGAGGGAATAATGTACACATTCAATTGAGTGGAGTAATCTCTCTAAACCTGCAGGAAAATAGGAGGGGAAGGGGATAAAGAGAGGGGCAAAAGAAGGAAGGGCAGAGTGGGGGAGGGGAGAGACAGAAGCAAATCCCTTTTGAAGAGTGATAGGATGAAAGAAGATGGATAATAGAATAAATATCATGAGGAAGGGAATAGGATGGGAGGGAAACAGTTAACAATAGGAAACATGAAAAATAGAAAAGGGGGGAAATTGTACAAAAAATATTTATAGCAACTCTTGGTGGAGGCTAAAAATTGAGAATCAAGGAAATGTCCATCAATTGAGGAATGATGGGAAAAGCTGTGTTATATGATTGTAGGGGAATGGACTTGTGCTACAGGAAATGACAAACAGGATGATCCCTGAAAAACCTGGAAAGACTAAAGAACATTGTTGTATAGTGAAGTGAGCAGAGCTGGGAGGACATTGTGCATAGTGACAGCAGTATTGTTCAGTGAGCATTGGTGAATGACTTAACTACTCTCAGCAGTGCAATGATTCAAGACAATCCCAAGGAACTAATGAGGAAGCTTACTATGCACCCCTATAGAAAGAACTGATAAAAAGAACACTTGTGGATCGTACATATATAGCCTGATTTCGATCTTGTGGAGGGGGGAGGAGAGGGAGGGAGGGAGGGAGAAAAATTTGGAACTCTAAATCTTATGAAAATGAATGTTGAAAACTACCCTTACATGTAACTGGAAAATAAAATAAATGTTTGTTGCTGAAAAAAAAAAAAATGACCTGCCCAGGGTCACACAGGTAGTAAGTGTCAAGGGTCTGAGGCCAGATTTGAACTCAGGTCCTCCTGAATCCAGGACTGGTACTCTATCCACTATGCCACCTAGCTGCCCCAAGAGTATTGTTTTTACTCTCTAAAATCAATGCTCTTTAAATTTGGAAGACTTTAAATCCAGCACCCTAGGACAGAGCTCTGTTAGACAACCCTTTCTCTAGCTGCACTGGTATGTTAACTCCCTGTTTTCCCACCTACTTCTGACTCTCCCCTTCCAGTAAGAAGAGGGTTGAAGAAACAGTTTCCCCAAATGCATCACTCAAGGATACCCCCTTTTAAAATCAGCCTGGAAAGGGGGCAGAGCCAAGATGGCAGAGAGGAAGCAGCAAGCTGCCTGAGCTCTCCTTCTGTTCCCTCAAAAAGAACATTAAATCAAGTCTCTGGACAGATTCTGAAACCAAAGAACCTGCAAAGGGACAGAGAGACACAGTCTTCCAACTAGAGATCATTTAGAAGACTTCAGGAAAAGGTCAGTCTGACTCGAGCAAAAGGGAGGCCCAGCTCAGGGCAGCAACCCAGCGCCGAGGGGATCGGGGCAAGTCAGCAGGAGCTGCGGGCCACAGCCGAACAACTGAGGATCCTTGAACCTGGCTCAAAAATCTGGTGGCCAAGAAGGACAGTGGAAAAACCTATCTGCACCAGCCGGGAGGGCCACGAACGGGCAGGCCGGATCAGATGCCGGGATCAGGCGCCTGGCTGAGCGCACTCAGACAGGAAGTGCAGGGGGGCGAACTGCACACACTATATAGGCCTCAGAGTAAAAAGCTGGTCACACGGCACCTATACCCCTGCACAAGAAGCCCAAAACAGGGACCCTGGTGCCCCCAGAGCAGACCTCAACTCAACTTAAAAAATAAATAAATAAGCTGCAATAATGAGTAAGAAGCAAAAAAAAAGCCCTCTCCATTGAAAGCTTCTATATCAATAGGGAAGAAGCCAACACAAACTCAGATGAGGACAATACCCTCAAATTGCCTACATGTGAAGCCTCATGAGGGAAGGTAAATTGGTCTCAAGAACAAAAAGCCTTCCTGGAAGAGCTCAAAAAGGATATTAAAAATCAATTGAGAGAGGTAGAAGAAAAAATGGGGAGAGAAATGAAAGCAAAACAAGAAAACTAAGAAAAAAGAATCAACAGCTTGGAAAAGGAAGCACAAAGGTTGACTGGCCAAATGGAAAAAAAAGTGCATAATTTCACTGAAGAAAACAATGCCTTAAAAAATTCATTTGGCCAAGTGGAAAAAAAAGGTGCATAATCTCATTGAAGAAAACACTGCCTTAAAAAATTCAGTTAACCAAATAGAAAAAAAAGGTGCATAATCTCACTGAAGAAAACAATGCCTTAAAAATTAAAATTGGTCAGTTGGAAGATAAGGAATCCATGAGACACCAGGAATCAGTCAAGCAGAATCAAAAGAATGAAAAAATAGAAGAAAATGTGAAATACCTCATTGGAAAGACAACTGATCTGGAAAACAGATCAAGGAGAGAGAATTTGAGAATCATTGGACTGCCTGAAAGCCATGACCAGAAAAAGAATCTAGACACCATACTCCAGGAAATTATTAAGGAGAACTGCCCTGATATCATAGAATCAGAAGATAAAATCATCATTGAAAGAATTCACAGATCACCTCCTGAAAGAGACCCCAAAAGGAAAACTCCAAGGAATATTGTAGCCAAATTCCAGAATTATCAGGTGAAGGAGAAAATACTCCAAGCAGCCAGAAAGAATCAATTTAAATATCATGGAGCCACAGTCAGCATTGCTCAGGACCTGGCAGCTTCAACATTAAAGGACCACAAGGCTTGGAATATGATATTCCGGAAGGCAAAGGAGCTTGGATTGCAGCCAAGAATCTATTTCCCAGCAAAAATGGGCATTCTCTTTCAGGGGAAAAGATGGACATTTAATGACATTGGGGACTTTCAATCTTTCCTGGTGAAAAGACTGAATAGAAAATTTGATCTCAACATACAAGACTCAAGAGAAGTTTAAAAAGGTAAATGGGGGGGAAGGTTACTCTATTAGGTTAAACTGTTTATATCCCTACACAGGAAGATAATACTCATAACTCTTAAGAATTGTAAATGTATTTGGGCAGAGAGAAGGACTTTACACAGAGGGTATAAATATAATTGTCTTTAAGGTGATGATACAAAAAAGAATTAAGGGGTTAAAAAGGGAATCTATGGGGAGGAGAGGAAAGGGGAGGTGGAATGGGATGAATTATATCATATAAAGAGGTGAAAAAAAACACCTATTACAATAGAGGGAAAGAAAGGAGGGGTGAACATTGTTTCAACCCTATTCTCATTAGATTTGATTCAAAGAGGGAATAACATATACATTCACTGGGATAAAGAAACTTAACTCTTTCTTTAGGGAAGCAAAAGGGGAAGGGAAAGGGGGGGACTGATAGAAGGGAGGACAAAAGCAAGGGAGAAAAGGGTAAAGAAAAGAGAGGGGGGTGATAAAAAGGGAGGGCAGATTGGGGGAGGCAGGGGTAAGAAGTAAAACATCGGTGAGGAGGAATAGGGTGAAAGAAGGGGGAAAAAGTACAAAGGGGGTAAATAGAATGGAGGGGAATATACAGTCAGTAATAATAACTGTGAATGTAAATGGGATGAACTCTGCTATAAAACGGAAGTGAATTGCAGAGTGGATTAAAAACCAGAATCCTACAATATGCTGTTTACAAGAAACACATTTGAAGCAGAGAGATACACACAGAGTAAAGGTAAAAGGCTGGAGCAGAATATATTATACTTCAGCTAAAGTAAAAAAAGCAGGGGTAGTAATCCTTATCTCAGACAAAGTGCAGGCAAAAATAGATCTCATTAAAAGAGATAAGGAAGGAAATTACATCTTGCTTAAAGGTACTATAGATAATGAAGTAATATCAATATTAAATATGTATGCGCCAAGTGGTATAGCATCCAAGTTCTTAGAGGAGAAGTTAAATGAGTTACAAGAGGAATTATACAGTAATACTATACTAGTGGGGGATCTGAATCTCCCCCTCTCAGAATTAAATAAATCTAGTCAAAAAATAAATAAGAAAGAAATGAAAGAGGTGAATAGATTACTAGAAGAGTTAGACATGATAGATGTCTGGAGAAAATTGAATAGGGATAGAAAGGAATATCCCTTTTTCTCAGCAGTACATGGCACATTTTCAAAAATTGACCATGTATTAGGGCACAAAAACATCATTGTCAAAGGTAGAAAGGCAGAAATAGTAAATGCATCCTTCTCAGATCATTATGCAATAAAAATTACATGTAAGTAAGAGCCAGGGAAAAGTAAAATGAATGTTGATTGGAAACTGAATAATTTCATTCTAAAGAATGCATGGGCCAAACAACAAATCATAGAAACAATCAATAACTATATCCAAGAGAATGACAATAATGAGACAACATACCAAAATCTATGGGATGCAGCCAAAGCAGTGCTTAGGGGAAAATTTATAGCTCTAAATGCTTACATGAATAAAAAAGAGAAAGAGGAGATTAATGAATTGGGCATGCAACTTAAAAAAGCTAGAAAAAGAACAAATTAGAAATCCCCCATTAGATACTAAATTAGAGATCCTGAAAATCAAAGGAGAAATTAATAAGATTGAAAGCAAAAACCTATAGAATTAATCAATAAAACTAAGAGCTGGTTTTATGAAAAAAACAATAAAATAGATAAAATATTGGTTAATTTGATTAAAAAAAAGAAAGAAGAAAACCAAATTACCAGTATCAAAAATGAAAAGGGTGATGTTACCACCAATGAAGTAGAAATTAAATCAATAATTAGGAATTATTTTCCCCAACTGTATGCCAATAAATTTGACAATCTAAATGAAATGGACGAATATTTACAAAAATCCAAACTGCCCAGGTTAACGGAAGAAGAAATAAAATCCTTAAATAAACCCATATTAGAAAAAGAAATTGAACAAGCCGTTAATAAACTCCCTAAGAAAAAATCCCCAGGGCCAGATGGGTTTATGGGTGAATGTTACCAAACATTTAAAGAACAATTCATTCCAATATTATACAAATTATTTGGAAAAATAGGTGAAGAAGGAGTTCTACCAAATTCGTTTTATGACACAGATATGGTGGTGATACCAAAACCAGGCAGAGCAAAAACAGAGAAAGAAAATTGTAGACCAATTTCCCTAATGAATATTGATGCTAAAATCTTAAATAAGATATTAGCAAGGAGATTACAGCAAGTGATCACCAGGATAATACACTATGACCAGGTGGGATTTATACCAGGAATGCAGGGCTGGTTCAACATTAGGAAAACTATTAACATAATCAACCACATCAATAAGAAAACCAACCAAAATCATATGATTATCTCAATAGATGCAGAGAAAGCTTTTGATAAAATACAACACCCATTCCTAATAAAAACACTGGAGAATTTAGGAATAGGGGGAGCTTTCCTTAAAATAATAAACAGTATCTACCTAAAGCCATCAGCAAGTATTATATGCAATGGAGATCAATTAGAGGCCTTCCCAATAAGATCAGGGGTGAAACAGGGATGTCCATTATCACCCCTATTATTTAATATTGTACTAGAAATGTTAGTATTAGCAATCAGAGAAGATAAAGGAATTAAAGGAATTAGAATAGGCAAGGAGGAAACAAAACTATCACTCTTTGCAGATGATATGATGGTATACTTAAAGAATCCTAGAGAATCAAGTCAAAAATTACTTGAAACAATTAACAACTTTAGCAAAGTAGCAGGATATAAAATAAATCCACATAAATCATCAGCATTTCTATACATGACCAACAAAGTCCAGCAGCAAGAGATAGAAAGAGAAATTCCATTTAAAGTAACAGTAGATAATATAAAATACTTGGGAGTCTACTTTCCAAGACAAACCCAGGAACTCTATGTACACAACTACCAAACACTCTTCACACAAATCAAATCAGATCTAAATAATTGGAAAGATATCAATTGCTCATGGATAGGCAGAGCTAATATAGTAAAAATGACAATACTGCCTAAATTAATTTACTTATTCAGTGCCATACCAATCAGACTACCTAAAAATTATTTTATAGAGCTAGAAAAAATAATAACAAAATTCATCTGGAAAAACAAAAAATCAAGAATATCCAGGGAAATAATGAAAAAAAATTCACAGGAAAGTGGGTTAGCAGTACCAAACCTGGAGCTTTACTATAAAGCGGCAGTCATCAAAACTATCTGGTATTGGCTAAAAAATAGAGTGGTAGATCAATGGAATAGGATAGGCTCAGGAAATGCAGTAGTAAATGACACTAGAAATGTAGTGTTTGATAAACCCAAAGACTCCAGCTTCTGGGATAAGAACTCAGTATTTGCCAAAAACTGCTGGGAAAACTGGAAGATAGTATGGCAGAAATTAGGCCTAGACCAACATCTGACACCTTATACTAAAATAAGGTCAAAATGGATACATGATTTAGACATAAGAGGTGATACCATAGGTAAATTAGGAGAGAAAGGAATAGTGTACCTATCAGACCTTTGGAAAGGAAAATAGTTTATGACCAAACAAGACATAGAGTATATTTTAGAATGCAAAATGGATGATTTTACATTAAATTAAAAAATTTTTGTACAAACAGAAGCAATGCATCCAAAATTAGAAGGGAGGCAGAAAGCTGGGAAAAAATTTTTGTGGCCAGTACTTCTGATAAAGGCCTCATCTCTAAAATATATACGGAACTAAATCAAATTTATAAGAATCCAAGTCATTCTCCAATTGAGAAATGGTCAAAGGATATGAACAGGCAGTTTTCTGATGAAGAAACCAAAGCTATCTATTCCCATATGAAAAAATGCTCTAAATCTCTAATGATTAGAGAGATGCAAATTAAAACAACTCTGAGGTACCACCTGACACCTATCAGATTGGTTAAAATGACAAAAAAGGAAAATAATAAATGTTGGAGAAGCTGTGGGAAAATTGGAACACTAATGCATTGTTGGTGGAGCTGTGAACTGATCCAACCATTCTGGAGAGCAATTTGGAATTATGCCCAAAGGGTGATAAAGCTGTGCATACCCTTTGACCCAGCAATACCACTTTTGGGTCTTTTTCCCAAAGAAATCATGGAAGGGGTAAAGGGACCCACATGTACAAAAATATTTATAGCTGCTCTTTATGTAGTGGCAAGGAATTGGAAGTTGAGGGGGTGCCCATCAATTGGGAATTGGCTGGACAAGTTGTGGTATATGAATGTAATGGAATACTATTGTGCTGTAAGAAATGATGAGCAGGAGGAGTTCAGAGAAACCTGGAGGGTCTTGAGTGGGCTGATGATGAGTGAGATGAGCAGAACCAGAAGAACATTGTACACAGTATCATCAACATTGAGTGTTGATCTACTGTGATGGACTATATTCTTCTCACCAATGCAATGGTACAGAAGAGTTCCAGGAAACTCGTGATGGAAGAGGATCTCCAAATCCAAGGGAAAAAAAAAAAAAAGAACTGCAGAGTATAGATGCTGAATGAACCATACTATTTCTTTTGTTTTTGGTGCTGTTGTTTTTTTCTATTTTGAGGTTTTTCATCAGTGCTTTGATTTTTTCTCTTATAACATGACCAATGCAGAAATAGGATTAATGTTATTAGTTGTATATATATATATAACCTATATCAGATTACCTGTTGTCTAGGGGAGGGGGAAGGGAGGGGAGAGAGGGAGAAAAATCTGAAATTATAAAGCTTGTATAAACAAAAGATGAGAACTATCTTTACATGTAACAGAAAAAAAAATACTTTATTAATTAAAAAAAAAAATCAGCCTGGCTCAGAATAGAGGAAAGGCTGGTTTGTAAGTGGAATTTCTTTGGAGTGGGTTGCACTGTAGAAGTCCCAGCAGCTGGGGATATTCAGAGATCTGGCTTCCTTGACCTCAGCAGATGAGTTCAGAGTGTTCTGCTTGTCTGAACTTCAGAGGACTGTGGATGTCTATCTTTATAGACTGGTCTTTAGGACCCACACCAAACCTGTGGGGAAAGAGTGTGTGTTCTCTTTCTTTCTTTCTTTCTTTTTTTTTTTTTGTTGCAGGGCAACAGTGGTTAAGTGACTTGCCCAGGGTCACACAGCTAGTAAGTGTTAAGTGTTTGAGGCTGGATTTCAACTCAGGTTTTCCTGAATCCAGGGCTGGTGCTTTATCCACTGTGCCACCTAGCTGCCCCAAGAGTGTGTGTTCTCAAAGAGCCTGGACAGCAGCTCACACATCCCAATGGCAGAATACAATGAGCCCAGCCAGAATTGTCCCATCCATAGCTGTGGTTTCTAGAACAAGCCTATTCCCACCCAACCCTTCACTATCCTTCAAGCCTCCCATCATCACACCTCACTAATTCAGCCACTGTAAATATGGGGCATGGATATGGTGGGTAGGGGTGGGATGAGGGTAGAGAGAAGTTCTGAAACATTAAGAAGAGCCAGAAGCCACTTAATTCCATGTCATGTGAGGACTGGTTGAAGGAACCGGGCATCTTTAGGCAGAGGAAGATTAGACATGGGAGGGAGCCTGGTATCTGCTTTCCAAAGGAAGGACTTCCTAAAAACCAAGGTCATCCCTAAGTGGAAAGGGCTGCCTTGAGTTGTTGTGGGTTTCCCCCTCTCTGGAGCTCTTTAAGCAGAGGCTTAGTGACCACTCATTGGGTATAGTATATAGTAGGGATTCCCTTCAGGCATATATTATACTAGATGGCTGCTGGTCTGTTCCTACTCTTAAATTATGTGATGCTGTGACTTACTCCTCCCCCAGAACAAGCCATCAGGAGACTCTGACTCCATTACTATCCAGTAAAAGCAGGGTAGACCAACAAGGAGACAAATGTCCCTGGGGCAGACCAGCAATAAGATCCCTCCTCTAGGGCCACCCATCCAAAAGACTTTTTTACAATAGAAACTCAAGCACCAATTCCTATTAAAAACACTAGAGAGCACAGGAATACATGGGAGCTTGCCTCATGGTCTTTTGATTAAAGAGTCAAAAGACTCCTTTTATAGCAAATTGCTAGCCTTCACAATAAATTGAATGTGCTCAGAACTGTGTGCCCCAGTTTACCTTAACTTAAATTGCAACACAGCCCAAAAGAGTGTGTATTTATAGTCTTCCCTTTTTGAAGCATTTCAAATGAGAGGGGGGTTGAAGCGTCTGAAGGACATGTGATGAAAAATGTTATCCACCACCAAAGAAAGAGCTGATGGAGTCTAAATGCAGGGAAAAACTAACTTTTTTGTTTTAACTTTCTTTATCTTCCTTGGTTTGTTTAGGTTTTGGCTTGGGTTTTTGTTTTATTTTGATTTGTTTATTTGTCTATGGTTTCTTTCGAAACATGGCTAATGTGGAAATATGTTTGACATGATTGCACATGTGTATCTATATCAAAGTGCTTGCCTTCTCTTAGAGCAGGGAGGGGAAGAGGGGAAAGAGAAACTGGAACTTTAAAAATTTGCTATTACATGCAATTAATAAAAATTAAATTAATTTAAAAATATTTTTTTAAAAATCACATCTAAAGATTAGAGAGAAAGAGAGAGAAAGAATGAGACACAGAGAGAGACAAAGAGAAGCACAAGTGGTTTTACACTGAATGTGAACATCAGTGGGCAGGCAACACTTCAGAATTGTCTTGGATCATTCCCCACCTGAGAAATGGTTAAAGGATATGAACAGGCAGTTTTCTGATGAAGAAATCAAAGCTATCTAATCCCTTATAAAACATGCTCTAAATCACTATTGATTCGAGAGATGCAAATTAAAACAACTCTGAGGTACCACCTGACTAATATGGCAAAAAAGGAAAATAATAAATGTTGGAGAAGCTGTGGAAAAATTGGAACACTAATGCATTGTCGGTGGAGGTGTGAACTGATCCAACCATTCTGGAGGGCAATTTGGAATTATGTCCAAAGGGCTATAAAGTAGTGCATACCTTTTGACCCAGCAATACCACTTTGGGGTCTTTCTCCCAAAAAGATCATAAAAAAGGGAAAAAGACCCACATGTACAAAAATATTTATAGCTGCTCTTTTTGTGGTGGCAAGGAATTGGAAATTAAGGGGCTCTCCATCAATTGGGGAATGGCTGAACAAGTTGTGGTATATGAATGTAATAGCATTCTATTGTACTGTATAAAATGATGAGCAGGAGGAGTTCAGAGAAACCTGGAAGGACTTGCATGAAGTGATGATGAGTGAGATGAGCAGAACCAGAAGAACATTGTACACAGTATCATCAACATTATGTGTTGATCAACTTCGATAGACTAGATTCTTCTCAGCAATCCAACAGTACAAGAAAGTTCCAAAGGACTCATGATGGAAAATCCTCTCCAAATCCAGAAAAATAAAATAATAATAATAATAAAGAACTGTAGAATATGGATGCTGATTGGACCATACTATTTCTTTTGGTTTTGGTGCTATTGTTTTTCTTTTTTGAGGTTTTTACTTTTTGCTCTGATTCTTCTCTTATAACATGACTAATGCACAAATATGTTTAGTGTTATTATACATATATAACCTATATCAGATTACCTGCTGTCTTGGGGAGGGTGGAAGGGGGGTAGGGAGGGAGAAAACTTTGAAATTTAAAATCCTATGAAAACAAATGTTGAAAGCTAGCTCTACATGTAACTAGAAAATAATAAAATACTTTTATTTTTTTTTAAACCATATGAGACTTGGATTATGGGAACTTATCATTTAAGACATTAATTGCCTTCATTCTGAGTTACCAGATGCCAGTTGGCCAAGATGTCAGCCAATCTAAAGAGGAATACATACAAGAGCAGACATTGAACTGTCACAAAAGGGGAAATATGCACAAAATTCAGGTACTGCACTGCCTTAGGAAAGGTCAAGAGAATGGCTATTGGCAAGAGTTGAGTTTGCATTCTCTTGGTTTAATTTTCCCCCCAACATGTCACCAGGAGGCCGGTTATACCATCTCATTCCACACTTGACTTCAATTCCCCCTCCTATATGCCTGATGTCATGGACATCTCAATACTATGCATCTGATTAAGCCTGACTCAGTTTCCCCTCTGTTCTTTTATGGTAATCCCATAATTATCTCCGATGTCATGATAAATACAATGTTGGATTTGCCCTTGGCATCTGCTACCAATTATATTAGATACATTAATTTCTCATAATGGCATGAGGATAATTAGGCAGATGATGCAAAAACTGATAAGACAGAGATAAAAATTATTTTCTAAATTAATATCACAATTGTCTTTTCAATTTATTCTCCAAGGGGGGGAGTGTAGTAATATTAGTTTTAGAGAATGTTTCAATTTTTGTTTTTATTATGTGTTTCATGTGTAACAACTGGACAATAATTGTAAAATCTTTAAAAGATTATGAATTTCCTTAGACACATTTTCGAGAACTCTCTTCATTTGATTTGGTTATTGGCAATGCTATTTAAAGTTGTGCAAGCTCAATATTGTAGGAAACTTTCCCAGCTGACTACCGGTATCTGTAACACCTGACAGACTTTATAATCATACCCAAACCTCTGCAGCTGAGGCTTGCTAGTCTTGATCATCAGCATCCACACCTGAAAGACTTTAATTCCACAACTATGCCCAGAGAACATCTCAAGAATTATCTGAGAAAAGACTTCCAAGGACTTAAATGGACATTTTCCTCTTTTCCTTTTCTACATAGTATACAGTGTTTATAATGTCCACTTATTAAAGGGTAGTGTCCCCTTTAGTTTTTCTATGTTTGTAATATCCACCTCCTAAAAGGGGAGCGCCCCCTTTAGCCTTTGTCAATGCATTGCTCAATTTCTTCTCTCTCTTTCCATTCCCTTTACTTTGTTAGTCATAAGTATCTGTAATGTTATTGCTTCTTGTAGGGAAACAATGTTTCTTCATCAAGCCTGCAGGTAGTATGAGAATCAGGGTGACACCGCCCCTGCTGATAAAGACATTGTGAGAACCAGGGAACACCATCCTAAGGAGAAAGCATATGACTAGTGTCCAGAAGTTACGTCTATTCATAGAACCACCTGTAAGTCATATCAATCAATGCTACCAGCCAATTAGCTTGGAGCTGTGTGTGGGGACGGCCCCTCTGGTGGTCCCATAGGGAGCTTCCGCTATGGAAGAACAGGGGTTCCTGCTTTTTGGTTGGGGGTCCCAGTAGGGGCAGCAGGACCCAGATAGCTAGGCTTTTTCTTTCTGAACTCCACATGTTCTTCCTCTCTCCTTTGCTAACTTCTCATATACTTTAATAAATGCTTAATGCCCAAAGACTGGTGCTATAAGCTTCTAATTTAAGGTGACCACACATTAGATTTTAAACATCACAAGTAGTCATTAATACAAGTCAGGGTCTGGGTTCTTGTTACCCACATTAATCAGCACTCATAACAAAAACATAAAGTGGCAGGTCATAGAGACCTTAACTATAACAATGATACACAGACAAGGCATAGAAATGCATCCTGATAAATTAAAATATTTTGAAACTGGACATGGGAATTAAAAAGTGACATAGGAAAAAAACAAAAACAAAACAAAACAAACAAACAAGGGGCAGTTAGGTGGCACAGTGGATAAAGCACTGGCCCTGGATTCAGGAGGACACGAGCTCAAATCCAGCCTCAGACACTTGACACATACTAGCTGTGTGACCCTGGCGAAGTTGCTTCACCCTCTTTGCCTCTATTTCTTCCTATGTAAAGTGAGCTAGAGAAGAAAATGATGACAAACCACTTCTGTATCTTTCCAGGGGTGAGGGTTGGGGGGGGGGGAAGAGAGGGAGGCCTAAATAAGGTCACAAAGAGTCAGACAGGACTGAAAAACAACTGAACAACACCAATATGAAGATGGTACCCAGTCTTAAGGAAATGTGAGAGACCGGGAAGTCTGAGAAATTCAAATGGTCTTAGGATATGTAAGAGTTGCCATGAACAAGGAAGCAATAATTTCCCTTTTTTTTTTGCTTTTTCCGTTTTAATCTTCATGTAGACAATTATTTATGAAATTAGAAGACCAAAATATATATGTGATAATGAAAGGAAAAAATGGGGACCTTGCACCCTAATAAAAGAATGAGGTCCTAATGCCCCAAGAGTCATCCCAGCAAGGTCTCTTACCTCCTAGTGGAATCCCATTTCCACTGAAGTAAGCTCTGCCAACCCAGGAAGGGCCCAAGGCCAAAGCTGCCCCAGAACCACCCCCACCTCAAAGGAGTGGTTCAGGACCTCAGGGGACACAGGCAGGTTGTGAAAGAAGCTAAAGATTCCTGACAGTTACCTGGGTGTTGCCATGTATTTTACCTGGCTGCCAGTCAGGAAAGAAAGAGACGGCAGCAAAAATCCTGTCCTTTGCCTGTCACTAGCCATCCACGCATGCAAAGTATCCCACTCCTCTGCTGGGCTGGGCTCCTCAAGGCAGCTAATGGAAACCCTGGGACTGGGCTGGGAGCTGATCTCAGGGCCAGGGGAAATTCTATTACACATTTTCCAAGTATAAGCCTGGCCCCATCCCTGATTGAGAAACTCTTTAAAGGCCCAGCGCCGACATTCTGCAATCATTTCTGCTTCTGAAATTACTGTAAACAAATCTTCTAATCTAAAATGGACACATCCCAAAAGGAAACTAATCAGAGCCCCACGTAACTGTAAGGCCAATGAAGCTGGCCTGGGACAAGTATTTGGATGGTCACAGTTCCCCCCAGAAAGACCAGAGGATAAAGTGGAAGCTGCTGGTCACAGATTTGTCACAGCTAAATTCCTCCCCGGTTTTTAACACGCAAAAAAAGTCAAGAGGTCAACTGGGGAGCTTAACAAATGTTAATTAACTGACTGATAAAGGGAGATCCTGTTTTCTTAGGTCAGATGGAAACTGCGTGGGAAAGGCCTTTTTCTTTTTCCTAAGGATGTCTCTTCCTGGGTATCTGACGTCTCAGACAAGTTTGTGGAGAAAAGGGATTTGTAAAGAAGTATCTGGGTCACTCTTAGGTGGCCAGTCGTCCATTCTTACTGAGGCAGCTCCTCCTGGGAAAGCAGTCAGGGAGAGGAGACACATGTGGTCCCTTGGGGCCTGGCAGGCTGATAAGGTGGCCTCTGTCCTTACATCCCTCTTGGCCTTAGATCTCCCACAAGAAAGGATGCAAAGGCTCCACTCTGGCTGCACACAGTTCTGTAATGGGGGAAATGGGGTAGGGTTTGGGGTTCTTAGGAATTCCTCTTTAAAGAATTACACCCTCTTGCACATGAAAGTAGTTAGAATAAGGTGATAGTTTATTTAGGAGCAAGGGAAGGGAAGGGTGGGGGGAGGGAAACCATGAAAGAAATCCTTGTACTTTTCATGGGGAGATTGGCATAAAGTACATGGCTCAGAGGTACCAAATCTCCTCGAACAGGAGACTGGAAGGTACTTTTATAGAGGACTGATGGGGGTGGACCATCTGCCTGTGTAAAGTTCCTTTAGTGAGGGAGGACTATCCCCCACTGGTGGTAGCTGGGGGAATTGGGTGAGGGGTGGCTACAGACCTCTCTTCAGGACCCAAAGGCCCGCAGCCACACCCAAATTTATCTCCCCAGGGTAAGGGAGACCAGAATAAAGGGTAGGAATCTGAAGCTAGCTCAGTCCGATTTGGTTCAGTTTATCTCTCTAGGCGTTATCTGTCCTCTGGTTTAGTTTCTCAAGGAGAAGGTTCCTTGATGTGCCCCAGAGAACTTCTGGGGTGCTCTGCACCCCATTAAATTCCCCACTTCTCTCTATATAAGGAAAGGGGACGAAGATTCTTCTGAAACTGCTTCATGCTGACCAGGGATCGAAGAAATCACGGCGCAAGGGAGGGGGAGGGGAGAGAAGTGGAGAAGGCCTGGAGTGCGCAGAGCTGTGAGGAGGGAAATCCCTCTACTGATGTAGGTTGGCACCTTCTCTACAATCTATGATCTCAGAGAGCTACCAGAAGCACTGAGAGGTTAGGAGACTTGCTCAGGGTCACACTGCATTAAGGCCTTTTAAATTTAACATTCAATGTCCTCCAAAGAAGTGAGTGAGAGAACCAGCCTTAAAGTGAGGAAGATTCCTGGTTCACATGTAGGGACTTGATAGGACACAGCCATGTTTGTATCTATGTGTGTCTATGTCTATGTATATGTGTCTATGTAAAATCTGTATATGTATGTATGTATGTATGTGTATGTGCATATGCATGCGTGCATGTATATTTGTACATGTATAATCTGTATATGTATGTGTATATGGGTATGGGTATAGGTATATGTTTGTAGAGAGAGAGACGAATAGAATTATAATGAAAAATGAAAGTGATATAAAAATTAACCAGGTCAATAATACATACTCTATATTTGAAAATATGAAAATTAGATCCTGAATTAAACGGATCCTTGGGCCACAAGGAGAGCAGCCCTTGTCTGTGTTCTCTGCCTTACAAGAGAGGTTCTGTTCCCCTGGGCCCTGGTCAGCTCCCACTCTTTGTCTCCCTCATTTTGTGGTCCTGAACCCTCTCCAGTTTGGGCAGCCCCTGAGTCTTATCAGAAAAATGTGTTTTCTTCCAAGAGATAGGTCAATGAAAAAACAAATAATAAATCCAGATATGTGTATGTGTGCTGGAGGCAATTGTTTACTTTTAAAAACATATAAACTGAGAAATATAGGGGTTTTTTCCCTCTGTTTTTGTTATGTGTGTTTAGAGGCTAATTTGGAAGTAGACATCTTTTTCTTCTTATAGTGGTAACAGGAAGCAGACCCCAGGCTCTGTTGAACTCTGGTCTGATGAAGGGGGCACAGTAGTCAGAGCCCTGGCTTTGAAGGCAAAAATCCCTGGGTTCAGATTCTCCTTCTAGCCCTTACCATCTCTGTGTGACAGTGGATGAGTCACTTGAACTCTCTGGGACTCAATGTCCTCATCTGTAAAATAGGAGAGTTGCACTAGGTGATCTCAGAGAGCCCTGGTAGTTCCAGAGCTGTGATGCTACCATCCCTGTAGATTGCCATCCCCTAGGAAAAGCCCCATTTGGTGGCTGCTCCCTTTGGACTGTATTGAGTTGTAGAAAGAAGAAGAGGGGATGACTCAGACTCAGGCCCCAGCTTGTTGGACCCTTTTTGAGTTGAAATTTTTTAGCCTAATTATAAGACATTGATTCCATTCAGCCCTATGAATTTCCATCTTACTTTTAGGTTAGGCAGTAGGGGATACAGGGCTTGCCTTGGAGTGCAGAAGCCTCCAGTTCTGTCTCTTAGACATAGTAAGCTCTGTCTCCCAGTCACATCACATCCTCTCATTGCCCCAGACAACAATCTAAGGTTTTCCATTCCTGATAGTTCTTGTATCAGGGAAAAGCATTGCTACTCCAGAGAATTCCCCACACTGGTGACATTGCAGTTCTGGGCCCCTCAAAACAAAACAAAACAGCGATGGTTCTAATTTGTGTACATCTTTTTGGAGCCTGACTCTGTACACAGTGGCTTTCTAACCAATCCAACATGGATGTTCTCCCTTCCATCTTATTGTGTAATCTAGGAATTTGGGAGATGTGTACCTCTGCCTTTATCCAGATTCTTAATGAAAGCATGACTGGCCCTACTTCTCTCCCTCTGTTTTGGATACTCTGCTCCTCTTTCAATAAGCTTCTTTTCTGCTGAGTTGCATAGCTGACTGCACCTGCGGGGAGGAGTTGGATCACTCAGTTTTGCTGGGCTGATAGGAATGAATATTCAATGACACATCTCCTCATCCTTCTTCCTAGTTGTACTGCCCAGGGTTTATCTGAAGAAAAGTCAGGCACTGCCACCACTGATGCATTGTGCTTATGAAGAAATGGCCCTCCAATCATGTTCACTTACATCTTTATTCCCTTCATTGTCATCATTACCATCATTCTGGGGGTGATAGTACTTGTTAGAAGGAAAAAGGACCAAGAAGGAGGTGAGCAGAGATATAAAGAGGGTGGAGCAGTGGGGACTTTGCCTCAGGTCACTGAATTTAGAGGGCTCTGACCAAAATTGGAGGCCTTTAGGAGTATAGGAACAACAGATCTTAGTACCTCAATCATACATTCATTCAGTGAATCTAAGGAAATGCTAGCGGGGAGGCAAAGGATGTCTTGTCATGTTCTCAGCTTTCCTCCTCACTCCCTTCTTCCCCTCTTAACTGTGAGGGTGGGTTTGAACCAGGTTCAATTTATGGTTCTTGCCCCATAGCACAGAAATTCCTAGTTAGTTTCTGCTGCTAATCACTAACTTGATAAGCTCACATAAAATCAATCTAAATGAGATTTCTTATCACAACTATGGTTTTTGTTTGTTTTGTTTTTGTTTTTGTTTTTTTGCAAGCAATGAGGGTAAAGTGACTTGCCCAAGGTCACCCAGCTAGTAAGTGTCAAGTGCCTGAGTTTGGATTTGACCTCAGGTCCTCCTGAATCCAAGGCCAGTGCTTTATTCACTGTGCCACCTAGCTGCCCCCCATTATCACAACTTTGTGAAGCAAACTTGGAACTAATTCCTTTCTCCAAAGGAAGGTAATTACTGTCAGCAGAGCTAGATATATGATAGATAAGTAACTAGGTACATACATAGTTGACTGGATAGAAGGATGGATGAATGGACTGAAAGATTGATAGATGCCCGATAGATGGAAGAATGTTACCCAGCAATACCACTATTGAGTCTGTTTCCTAAGGTGATCAGGGGAAAAGGAAAAGAACCTATATGTCCTAAAATATTTATAACAGCTCTCTTTGTGGTGTCAAAGAATTGGAAATCGAGCAGATGCCCACCAACCAGGGAATGGCTGAGCAAGTTGTGGTATATGATGGTGATGGGATACTACTGTGCTTTAAGTAGTGATGAGCTGGTTGATTTTAGAAAAAAACAGAAAGACTTACATGAAATAATGAAGAGTGAAATGAACAGAACCAAGAGAACATTGTATATAATAAAAGCAATATTATTCAAAGAATAATTGTGAAAAACCAAATTATTCTGAGTACTATAAATACTCAAATAAGGGACTTATCAGCTCCAGAAAAAGAGCTGATAAATAGAAGTACGCATAGTATGATTTCACACTTACCTCTACTCTTTTACTTAAAAAGTTCCTTTACTGTACACATATAGTTTAATTTTTATGTAACCCCGAAAACTTAAAAGCAAGGATTTTAGCTTTTGAGATTCTCTGGGCCAGAGAACTGACCTAAATTTCACTATGTGAAGCCCTAGTCCTGCAAGAAATGCTCTTTTGTTGCTAGTATTTGGGTTTTCTAAGCTGAAAACCCCTAATTTCCCAGGTGCCCCTTTACTGTGTGCACAGGTTTTTTCTCTCATCCTGCAATAGCTTATTTCAGAGGATCTCTTTCAAGTAGATACATCTACCTGATGATTTCCTCCCTGTAAGAGTGAAAATTGGGGGGGGGGGGGGGAAGCTGCAGCACAAACACTAAGAACAGACATATAGACACATATATGCTTATCCAGAGGTAATTGAAGGGTAAGATCAGAAATTTCAGGTTGACCCTTCCCTTGGCATGGCTGGGCTGGCTGTTACGTGGTTGGGTGTGCGGCGGCTACATTTGAGCATTGCGAGCCAGGCTGGCAGCACGTGGCCCACCTAGCAGAGCTTGGCCGCCAGCCTCTCTGGCTATGGGCCTCTCATGGAGCTGCCGGACTGGTCCTATGCAGATGGTAGATGTGCTCCCCCAATGAAAGGGCAGCTGCAACAGAAAGCACAGAGGGAAAAGTTTGCGAGAAGAGTCATGCTGCTATCCCAGGAAATGGATGCAGGATTGAAGATGTGGAAGCAAAAGCAGCAGGAAAAAAGGCAAGAGGAGGAAAAGAAACTGCAAAATTTGCTCAAGCCCAAAGGGGATTCAATGAAGGGCCCATGAATCAATAAAGCAAAGCCCCTCCTCCATCCCCAAAAAAACAAAACAAAACAAAAAACAAACCAAAAAAAAAAAGAAATTTCAGGTTGAGGAGTGTGAGAAAATGGCTAATTGTCTCCTCTCAATGAGGATATAATAGTCAATCATACTCCTCCTGACCTATTTTTAGGACAAAGGTCTCAGATCTCCTCCTCCCACTCTGGCTAGCAAAATCACATGGTTCAAGGAGCTCTGAGTTGTTCTCAATAAGGTCTGCTCCTGAGTTGTGTCCATATAAGGAAGGATTGAAGAATTGTCCCTGTATCACCTCCCCCCATTGGCTAAGAACTCAAAGAACGATTATGGAAATTAAGTATGGGAATACCCTGTTCTGATTATCTAGTTTTTGCACATAGATTGTAACTCTTGAGTAATCGGACCAATGATAAAAAAAAGGGGAGGGTCCATTTGCATTAGGGACTAAGGTTTAAAATGGGGCCTGCGAGCCCCCATACTTTGCACCCACTAGCTGCACACTAGGGTACCCCTTTCTTGTGAGAAGGAAATAAATAAGCCTTTGTCATATCACTGCTGAGTTCCAGAGAATTATTGAGAAGAGATTTGTTTTCCCTCACAAGGAGAGAGTAAAAATCTCAACTTGCAACTTCCCAGGAAAGGCCCTTTTCCTAGGTGGCAGTTTCACCTGTTGAGAGCTGGAAGGAAAGAACATTTCCTGGTAGACTGGTTGTCTCAGAGTCAGAGTTGTCTCAAGTATACCTCAAGTATCCCTTCACACTTCGCCAAAACTGTGATGATTAAAAAAGTTTGAGAGACATAGTTTCAGGGTAATTTAATCATTTTAGTAATGAAGCAGCAGAATCCATTGTTGGTGGAGTTGTGAACTGATCCAACCATTCTGGAAAGCAATTTGGAACTATGCCCAAAGGGCTATAGAACTGTGAATACCCTTTGACCCAGAAATACCACTGTCATGGGGAAATAGGTGGTGGGGGTCCTTAGGTATTCCTCTGTAAAGAATTACAACTCTAGCACACAGTCCAATTACAATAAAATGGTCTTTTATTTGGGACTTTTATTTGGGACTAGCAACAAAAGAGAAAGTGACTGAGGGAAGTCGAAGACAGTCTCAAGGGAAAGAGATGGCTTAGAAACATTCTCCTCCAAGAACAGAAGAAAGGCCAAAGCTTTTGTAGAGGATAGATGGGATGACCATCTGACAATAGAAAGTTCCTTTTGGAGTGGGGTGGGAAAAGTTGTGGTGGTCTTGACTTCTGGAGTTCTCTGTCCCCAGGTGCCACTCAAGTAGTAGCCATGCCTAATGGACTTATCTACTACAGAATTTTATCTCCCCTGACTTCTTAGGTGTGTCCCTCCTGATATCTAGCAGGCCAGTTTAAACTTTAATAATGCCTTGACTCCTCCATATGTCTGTCCTGTCCTAAGCCCCATGTCACCAATGCTAGGTTTACATCCCAAAGACATCCCCTAAAAGAGAAAAATACCTATTTGTACAAAAATATTTCTATCAGCTCTTTTTTTGGTGCTAACAATTGGAAATCAAATGAATGCCCATCAATTGGGGAATGGCTAAACAAACTGTGGTATATGATGATGATGGAATATTATTGTGTTATAAGAAACAACAAGCAGGATGACTTCAGAAAGGCTTGGAAAGACTTAAATGAAATGATGTAAAGTGAAGAGAGCAGAACCAAGCAAACATTGTTCACAAAGACAGCAATATTGTTTGATGAAGAACTGTTAATGACTTGACTATTCTCAACAATGCAATGATCCAGGACAATCCCAAAGGACTATTGATGAGGCATACTATCCACCTCCAAAGAAAGAACTGACATTTATCAAACACAGACTGAAGTGTGCTATTTTTTACTTTCTTTCATTTTTTACTTTTATTCAAGTTTTCTTATACAAAATGACTAATATAGTAATGTTTTACATAATTTCACATGCATAACCCATATCTGAATGCTTAGCACCTCAGGGAAGGAGAAAGAGGAAGGAGGAGGGGTAAAATTTTGAACTCAAAGCTTTAAATAAAATTTTTATTATTAAAAAAAGATAAGGCCAGTAGGTTGCTAATTAAAGGATAGTCATGTGGCTCTCTTTCTCAGACCAAAGGCTCCTAATGGTGGTGGGGCCTCAGCTTATATCCTTGGGAAAGGAGATGTTCCTGAGAGATGCGTAATCACCTCTAATTGGTTAATCAAATAGGAGGGGAGCTATCTTGGGGCATATGACATATCACTCAAATCTTGGTCAAAGAGACATCAACTTCCATATCACCTGTCTTGAAAATAGGGAGAATCAACATTTTCTGAGGACCTGTCTGAGCAAACACAATGAAAAGGAATATACCCATTAGCTGAAATTTCGAATTTTTTTTACTGTCTGATTATATCTTGACCTGGAAAAATCTTTTGTTGGGAGGACTTGCAACCTGGATGGGGCATGGGTTGGAGGTAGCTCACCCAAAGAAGTGGAAGTGCATCATGAATCTCGTAAAATAAAAAGATTTATTAGGAGAGAGTAATCTATGGCCAGGAGACAGAATTACTATGGAGCCTGTCCCCCTGGATAAGAGAAGACCGGGTCTTTTTGTATGTTTACAAACAAAGAAAGGGGAGGAAATTACAAAAGAGCTGGGAGGGAAATGCAATCTTCTGGAAAGCACCAAACAACTTGGAGGGAATTTTTGAATAATGGGGCACCAATAAGATATGAAGCCTACATAACATATCTTGTATATCATCTTACAGACCTTGGTATTGCTTATCAGCATTCCAGGATCCTACTTGGCCATACCTTATTCCTGAGGTGGGAGGCAGAGCTGTTTTTCCCTTGGGAAAGTAATTCCTTGGGGATTATAATCTTTAGATTTCTTGGTGTCCCACTACATTTCCACAACACTTTAAGATAAATTCCCCCACTGATTTGTTTCTGGATGAGGAAGTAGAAAAAGGGAAAAACCCTTGGTACTAATATGGTAATGAGTTATTAATTATGAGAGGAATATTGCTTTCTCACAGAATGAATGAATGAAGTGGGAAAATATGTATTAGGCACCTACTCTTCAACAAAAGCTAGAGGGAGATATGGTCTCTAGCCTCAAATAACTTACATTTTAACATAACAAATTACATATATAGGGGATGATGGCCATGGTTCTCCATGTTCTGGTTTGGAGTCATGGCCGTGATGAGTAGAACTATAGAGTAGTTTATTAATCCATGATTTCTAGAACCAGTGATGGTGTTGAATACTGTCCTGGGGCAAGAAATGGAAGGTTCATGTAGTACAGAGGGAGGGTATATGTGATGAAAACATCTAAAGTCAATTCAGGTATCTCTCCATAGCAAGGTGTGAGAAAATAACTATCAATAAAAATTTTCTTGGAGGGGATCCAGAGATCAGTTTTTCAGTCCTTTCTCCCCCACACTCCAGAAAGTCCAGTTCTCCTTGACCTGAGAAAAATCCAAGGAAGGAAGGTAGGGTCACAGTTTATATGCCCTTGGAAGAGGAGGTGTTTCTGAGGGATGCCTAATCACCTTTGATTGATTAATCAAATGGGAGGTGGGCTATATTGGGGTATATGATATGAGAAAATGTTTATTAATAATGGATTTCTTGGGGGACCCAGAGATCACTTTCTTAGTCCTTTCTCCTCTCCACTCCAGAAAGTCCAGTTCTCCTTGAGAAACTTCATCAAATCTCATCTTGAACAAACCCAAGGGAACAAAAGGAATGGAGATAGATTCTTTGGTCTAGCTCAGTGAAGAAATTATAGGATCAAAATACACCTAGATAATGGACATTTCATTAAGCAACTTGTTTGAGAGTCTTTTGCATACTTTTCCCTGATGTCATCTATAGAGTTCATTTTAATGGAGACCACCCTCAAGTCATGTTAACCAATGGAATTGAATAATGTTAACCAATTAGCTTTGATCAATGTGTAATGACCAAACTCTATCAAAAGAGGATAAAAACCCTTGGAAGAAAAAAAAAAAAAACTTGGACGAGGCCAGAAGGTCTCAGGGTCTTCTAGCTCATCTAGGTATTCTGGGACTTTTCTCCTGCTGACACTAACTGGTATGCTGAAGTTCTCTCCCTGCCTTCTCTACCATGAGACCTGAGACCACAAGAAGCTAGGGAGAAACATGCATGGTCAATCCTTTACTGGTATATTATTATTTTTTTTTTTTAGATTTTTTTTTTTTTCCGCGGGGCAATGGGGGTTAAGTGGCTTGCCCAGAGTCGCACAGCTAGTAAGTGTCAAATGTCTGAAGCCGGATTTGAACTCAGGTCCTCCTGAATCCAGGGCCGGTGCTTTATCCACTGTGCCACTTAGCCGCCCCCCCTCTCCAGGTGATATTGCAGGGTTGTCTCCCAGAAACCTGATCTGAACCTGAGGCTATGGAGAGAGTACAAGGCAGGGAAATCTGCAAGGTGAGTCTGCCAGGGAATTCTTGCCTCATCTGGCCTGGTTGTTCATTAAACCTGTTCCACCTAAAATAGTAACAAGTGTTTATTGCCAGGGAGGTGAAGAAAGGAGGCACTGAAATACAGTAAATATAAAATGAAGCCAAGTACTTAGCACAGTGCTTGGCACAAACTATGCATTAAAAAGTGCTTCTTTCCTTCTCTCTTTTATTTTATGCATTTAAATCATGGTTCTGCAAGGAGTCAGAGACATCACTGAACTGCCAAAAGCATCCATGCCTGCTCCCCAAAATAACAGTTAAGAATCTCTAATTTCTAATTTGCCCCCTTTGCTTCAGGTATAAGAAAGCTTGTCCTCACAGAGGTAAGGAAAATCAACAAGCATTTATTAAGCACCTACTGGGTGTCAGGAAGGCACCTGAGAGGTACAAAGAATAGAGCACCAGACCTAGACCTAAGTTCAGATCCAACCTCAGACAATTACTGGTTGTGTGACCTTGACCAAGTCACTTAACCCTGTTTACTTCAGTTTCTTCTGTAAAATGAAATGATTGGACAACTAGGTGGCACAGTTGATAGAGTGCCAGACCCACAGTCAGGAAGACTTATCTTCCTGAACTTAAATCCAGCCTCAGAAACTTATTAACTATATGACACTGGGCAAGTCACTTCACCCTGTTTGCCCCAATTTACTTATCTGTAAAATGAGGTGGAGAAGGAAATGGCAAACTGTTCCAGTATCTCTATCAGGAAAACCCCAAATGGGATCATGAAGAGTCAGACATGACTGAAACAACTGGACAACAACAAAATGAAGCAATTTGAGAGAAGTAATTGTTTTTCTGTTATGTTAATAAGTGATTATTTAATTAGGATTACAGGTTTTTTCCTTTGATTTCCTCATTCAGGAACTAGTCTCTGTATCCCAGTCAGTCTTTGAAGGACATTGCTAATAGGTGAGATTGCCCAAATCCTCCAAGACCAACATCCTCCATCTGGGATGGGATCCTACCCAACCAAGAGAACTTTCTTCTGTGAGGAGTGCAAACAGAATCTAATCTAGGTGAGTTCCAGCCCCAAAGCATTAAGCCCCTGTCCTTGTACCCCTCCTTTAGAGTTTAGAGGAACCCAGCTCATGAAGGAAAAAACCAGCTAGAGTGGTCAAGACAAGTTCTCAGCAGGAGGAGCTGAAGGCTTTCCATGTACCTCCTCATTAATTGTTTTCCAGTCAGCTAGGTGACACAGTGGATAGAGCACTGACCCTGGAGTCAGGAGGACCTGAGTACAAATCTCACCTCAGACACTTACTAGCTACGTGACCTTGGACAAGTCAGTTAACCCCAATTGCTTTAAACATCTGGGGTCATCTCCAGTCATCCTGATACATATTTTGCTTTGGACCCAGATGGTTCTGGAAGAGAGAATGAGGCTGGTGACCTTGCACAGCGCTCCCCCACTTAAATCCAATTCACTGCAAGTCATGATATCACCCTGATGTCATGGTTCTTTTCTGGATGAAGGACAAACAACACGAACAATTGTTCACCAATCAAGCTTGATTTTCACTAGTCAGAGGCATGCCATCTTCCAAAGCTATTTAAGCATTCAGGGATCCCCATGGTTTTTTGCCTTTGCTTACTGAGAGGAACCACTGACCATCAATTTGTTATTTGTTGCCCTAATTAATAAATTGATTATTAATTACCCAGAAACTCTGTTTCTCAGGCTTTTCATTCCTCTTTGGTTGGACTCCCTAGCCCCAGAGATCCCTTCCTTCTCTTTACCAGGGATTTCCATCTGCCATAGTCCCTCCCTTGCACTCAGGATCTAACTCTCCTTGGATGTGCTTCTAATTTGCTGATTTTGTCGCCCTCCACCCATCTCTAAATTCAAGAGGGAGGAAGGAATATGGGCTTTATATTCCTTTTTTATACAGTCTAGGGGCATGAGAAGGGTGGGAAGGAAGAGGGGAAGAAGGGATGAGGGAAAGGGGGCACAGAGTGTCAGGAAATTAAGAAGAAGGGAATGGAAAGGAAAGACTGGCTAGGGGAATGAGGAGGAGAGAATGGGAATCAGGGAGGAAAACAGGGAGAGGTTCCCTAGGTGACTCATATCTTCCTCTGAATTCTTGTACTACAACAATCCTGAATCCCTCTTATTCTGGGGGTTGCAGGGGTATCAGAGTCAGGGTCTGAAAGCAGGCAGTCCAGCTGTCCCCAGAACCAGATTCATACCTGCAAGCAGCCCCTGTTTCCCATCTTCATGTATCTCAGTCTCACCAAATCCCTAGCTCCAGAGAAGAGATATCTGGTTTGTTCTTTAAGTAAGATCTTTGAAGAGACTGCAAATAAAGTGCAAAGTATGCAAATAAGTGGGCAGGGAAAATGAAATCAACCAAAAATTAATAACCAATCTCAGCCCAGGATGAGGCCACACCTGAGAAATGTACAAATAATAAGAATGAATTTGTAAAGGGGGAAACAAGCTGTTGAGAACTGAAAACCTGAAAATATGGCCAACTTCTTTAGCCCAGGCTGACTATGTGGATAAAGGCAACTAGGTAGGACAGTGGATGGAGCACTGTCTCAGGAGTCAGGAGGAACTGAGATCTAATCTGGCTTCAAAAACTTACTAGCTGGGTGACCCTAAACAAGTCACTTGACCCTGTTTGCCTCAGTTTCTTCGTCTGTAACATGAGCTGGAGAAGGAAATGGCAAAACTACTCTAGTATCTCTGCCAAGAAAACCCCAAATAGAACCAAGGATGGTCAAACACTATTGAAAATGACTGAACAACAACAACAAAAATATTCAAGTCATTGGGATAAGGACTGGAGACAGAAAGAAAGGCAAAAGGGGCTCCTGCTCTGAAAGGGCTCACACTCTAAGAGGGTCTGGGGGGAGGCAGCTAAGGTGACTTGCCCAAGGGCCTGCAGAAAAGAAGTCACAGAAACAGACTTTTCAGTCTGGACCCTCTGCCTACCAAACTACTCCTCTTCCTGCTGCCCTGGTTCCATTTCTGAGAATCTTAGTGCTATCATACAAGGCACAGGAAGCAGCACTGGCTGCCTCTTGGTTCCATCTTGATGACATCCAAAGGGAAGTGTGGAGGGGAAGCCCAGACTAGGACCACTAGAGACAGGTCCAAGAAGGTGGGGCGTGAATCTGAGTCACCCCTCCTCTTCCCTCCATCACCCAATACAATCCAAAGGAGCAGCCACCAAAGGGGGTTTTCCCTAGGGGATGGTAGTCAACAGGGGTGGTAGCATCACAGCTCTAGGATTGCAAGAGACCTCTGAGATAACCTAGTACAACTATCCTATTTTACAGATGAGGACATTGAGTCCTAGAGAGCTTAAGTGACTGGTCCACTGTCACACAGATAGTAAGTGCTGGAAGAGGAATCTGAACCCAGGGGCTTCTTGCCTTCAAAGTTAGGTCTCTGACTACTGTGTCTCCTTTATTAGACCAGAGCTCAACAGAGCCTTGGGTCTGCTTCTTGGTACCACTATAAGAAGGAAAAGGTGACCACTTCCAAATTAGTCTCTAAATACCTATTGCAAATACCAAAAAAGAAAAATAAAACTCCATTTCTCAGTTTACAATTTTTTTCCTAAGCAAACAAGTGTCTGCTGCATCTATGCATGTATCTGGCTCTATTATATAATTTTTCATTGAACTTTTTCTTAGAAGAATACACATTTTTTTTCTGATATGACTTAGGGGCCTCCCAAACCGGTCAGGGCTCAGGACCACAAAATGAGGGAGAGAAAGAATAGGAGATGACCAGGGGACCAAGGGCCCAGGGATCCAGAACCTAGCTTATAAAGCAGAGAACACAGACAAGGGTTGTTTTCCTTGTGGCCCAAGGATCTGTTTAATCCAAGATCTAATTTTCATATTTTCAAATATAGAATATGTATTATTGACCTTGTTTATTTTTATATCACCTTCATTTCCAATTATAATTCTTTCTCTTTTTCTCCCTCACTTCCTCCTTCTCTCAATGTATATCAAATTTGGCCCTCACAGCAGAAAGAAGTTAATTTCCATCCCAGCTTGGACACCTCCTCTCTCACTGGACCTGGGTAGATCCCTACCCTCTCTGGCCCTCAGTTTCATCATCTAGAAATGGGGAGGGCTGGACTTCTGGCCCCTGAGGCCCCTTCTGGCTCATCTTGTCAGAGTGGGGATAATGAACACCTTCCACCCAAGTTCTGTGCTGGGGCTCAGCTGAACTGATATGGGTAAAGTGCTTTGCAGACTTGAAGGTGTGTTATACATTTCAGCTGTTGAGTTGTTGGGCTAGACCTGCATGGGGATCTCCCATTGTCCAAACTCACTTCACCAATGCAGACCTGCCACTCTCTCTGAGAGGTGGTGTGGGGAGTTTATTGGACTTCTTTAGGGTCACACAACCAGAACCCTGGTCTTCCTGACTCCAAGGCTAATAACATCCTGATGTCTCTCACTTTTGTTATTTCAGGTAAATGGTAATTCAGGCCGAGATTCACCTTCCAGACACATACATATCATAGCCACAGATTGAAGCATCCTAGAACTTCCATTCCACCTGCCAAACAGGGCTGACATAATTAGATGGTGTGCTGTGAGGTGAATCAAAGGTATGTCTTGGTCCTGACAGTTTTCTGCTGCCTCTGTAGGTAGGCTGAAGCTCCCTCTTCATTCCTGCTTTGCCTTAGGTGCATCTGAGAAGGGTCACCATGACAGGTAACTTAGTTCAACCTCTTAGCTAAGCTCACCTAGCTGGACCTGAAGAATGGGGCCCAGACAGGCTATTTGATGGGGGAAAGGGCAAGGTTTATAGCAGGCCTCCTTCACCTTTTGGGCATCTTGGACCCCTTTGGGAATTGGGGGAAGTTTTGGGACCCTTGTTCAGAATCTTGTTTTTAAATATATAAAAATACAAAGGATTCCAAAGAAATGAAAGGTTAGTGAAAATAAAGATAGATTTTTTTTCATGGAAACAATGAACATGAACTTGGACAGACTTTGAGAGTTAGTGGAGGATAGAAGGGGTTGTGGTGCTGTGGTCCATGGGGTCACTAAGAGTTGGACACCACTGAATAACACCACCACATTTTCCCCATTCAGAGTCATGGACCCCTAAGATTTCTTCATGGACTTCTTGGAGGACTATGAACCCCAGGTGAAGAATTCCTGGTCTAGAGCTTGGGTCCTGACTATAGTGGGGAGACCCTTGGGAACACTGGTGGAAGAGTAGGACAAGGGCAGGCCAATTTTCTCTGGGGTAAAATATGCTCCCATAGATGTAGACAATTCTCCTTCCTTCCCCCACCAAACCAAGACCAAGATCCTGGATCTAAAGCGGTAAGTTTCATGGAGGCAAGAAGAGGTGATGAGTTGAAGGATGATGTGGCATTCTGCATGTGTGCCAACAGATTACAGGGTGACACCAATGGAGAGCTGGTACCCCCTGGTAAGTGGAGTGGTAAGTAGAAAATTTTGTACTCAGAGTATACTTACCAAAAACTTCACCTGGGCATGGCAGCCCCATCACCTGGGGGCTTCTTCTTTTAAGTATTCTCATTAGCCTATTGCTGAGTCCTACTGTATTTAGGTTGTATTTACTACTAAATACAATCCTAATGTATTTAGGAGCTGGGAGTATTGTAATTACTCTCTAAAATAAATGCTCCTTAAATTTGGAAGATTTTAAATCCAGTGCCCTAGGACAGACCTCTATTAGCCAGCCCTTCTTCCAGCTCTGCTGGTAAGTTAACTCCCTGTTTTCCCATTTTCTTGTGACTCCCCCTTCCAGTCATGAGGGGGCTGCAGAAGTAGCCTCCCCAAATGTATCCACTCAAGGATACCCCATTTAAAATCAACCTGGCTCAGGGAAGAGGAAAGGCTGGTTTATAAGTGGAGTTTTTTGGAGTGGGTTGCCCTGTAGAAGTCCCAGCAGCTGGGGATATTCAGAGATTTGGCTTCCTTGGCCTCACCAGGTGAGTTCAGAGTGTTCTGCTTGCCTGTACTTTATTTTTTTTGCGTGTGATTTTTTTTTTTTTTTTTGGTGTGAGGCAATCAGGGTTAAGTGACTTGCCCAAGGTCACACGGCTAGTAAGTGTCAAGTGTCTGAGGCCAGATTTGAACTCAGGTCCTCCTGACTCCAGGGCCAGTGCTCTATTCACTGTCATCTAGCTGCCCCTTTGCCTGTACTTTAGAGGACTGTGGACGTCTGTCTTTATAGACTGACTGGTGTACTCTAGCCTGTAGGACTCACACCAAACCTGTGGGAAAAGAATGTGTTCTCATAGAGCCTGGGCAACAGCTCACACATCCCAATAGAAGAATACAATGGACCCAGTAAGAATTGTCCCATCATAGCTGTGGTTCCCAACAGACCTTGCTTTCTCAGAACAAGCCTATTTCAACCCAACCCTTCACCATCCTTCAAATCTCCTATCATCAGACCTCACTAATTCAGCTACTGTGTGTATGCGCAATGGGAATGGAGGGAAGGATGGAATAGGGGTAGAACTGCTTAATTCCCTCTGAGGTTATTCCAGTTTATCCCATCTATAAATTATGTGTAAATAGCTATTTGTTTGCTGCCCCCTCCATTAGACTGCAAGTTTGTGTCTCCATCACTTAAAACAGTGTCTAGCCCACAGAAGATACTTAATAAAAGCTGCTTCATCCCCAGCTTTGTATATCCTTACTCACATTGGCAGTTTCAGTTTCATCACTGGCAGCATTTCATTCTCCACAAACTCATCATCTTCAGTGAAGTTCAAATTGCCCGAATCATCTTAGCTACGCTGATCATGAACTGGAGCTATGCCTCCCAGACCTGGGGCAGAGGGGAGGCAAAGACCATTCAGCAAAGAGACAGGAACAGAAGAGCAGAGACATCCAGATGGCAACACTCAGTCCTTCCTAATGTCTAGGTCTGGTTGTTTGCACCTCACCCCAGGGGCACACACAGTCTGAGGGAGCACAGAGCTCTGGAAATGAACATTTAAGGAGATCCCAGGATTCAGAGCTAGAAGGAATCTTAAGAGATCATGTTTCCCAACTTTCCCATTTTCCATAAAAAGAAATTGAGGCTGAGAGAGAGGAGGGGACTGGGTCAAGGGCATAGTACTTATAGGTAGCTGAGCCAGGATTAGAAGCCAGGGTCTGACTGTATCCAGGACTCTTTCTATTCCATCCTGCCTCAGGTATTCAGAAAAGGTCAGAGTTATTGGAGGGGGTGTCTTTGACTTAGAGTCAGAAGGGATCTTCAAAATCCTCTGGTTCCTACTCCCTCATTTTATAAATGAGGAAAATGAGATCCAGAGGAAGTAAAATGACTTGTCTAGGTCACAGCACTTGTAAGTGGGAAAGATTCAAACCCAGATCCTCTGACCTTGAATTCAGGGGCTTTCCATTCTATCTCACTGCCTTTTCTTCAAAGACCCTTATATATAATGTCCTCCAACATGTTCGTTTTCAGAAGAGGAAGAAATCAAATTCAGAGAGGTCACCTAGCCCCACCTTCCAGGTAGTAAGGAAGACTTTCAGGAGCACCCCCAGCTAGGGGCTGAAAGGTCACTCCATCAGGGCATCTAAATCCACCAATGTATGAATCTCTTTTTTTAGGGTTGTAGGCAGCTAAAACTGGCCTCGAAGGAGCCGCCCCGCCCCCTCCATTTCAGCTGCAGGGGCCTCAGAGCCGGGCTAAGCTGCGTGGACAAGATGCTAGGAAGGGGGTTGGTAAGAGGAGTGAGAAAGGAGACACAGCTAGGGGGTTGTAAGCACAGGCGGCTTCAGCAGCGGCAGGAGAGGAAGTTAAAAGAGAGAGCAAGTCTGTTGAAGTCAAGTTTCAGGTTGTATTTCTTGTTTTCCTATTTCTGAATTGGTTCTCATAAATAAAACCATTTGCTTTCATTGAAAGGAGTTTTTAAATCTTTTTCCTTATCAGTCTGGGAGAGGCAGTTCAGGGAGAGGGAGAGCCTCCCAATAGGTTCTTCCCATATTAAGTTAAAAGCACTCAGATAGCCAGCCAGGAGTTCACAGATTAGCCCCAGTTAAAATAATTTTTACAGGGTATTGTTCTTTTGAATAAGGGAGCCTCTTGGCAATTCCTGGTCACGTATTTCCACACTTGGGCATGCAGTAGGATGGGGGAGGTGGGAGAAATTGCATTGGTGGTGGTAGTGAGGCTGAGATGGGCTGAAAGGAAGGAGGATTACATGCAAACACTTCCTGTTTCACAATTGGACTGAGGGCTTCCTTATTGGCACCAAAATCACTGGTGGCACTGTCAGGTGGGAGGGAAGGGGTGTGTGTGTGTGTGTGTGTGTGTGTGTGTGTGTGTGTGTGTGTGTATCTGTGTGTGTAGAGGGAGGACCATACTCTTAAAATCTACAGGGATCCCTCGATGAAAAGATGCACTGACCCTCTAGTAGTTGCCACTATTGAAGTAGTAGTCTCTGGAAGGCATGGCCAGTGATGGCTGGTCAATCAGCAAACCAAGTACAGAATGAAATGTGAAGGGGCAGAGACAGGGAAAAGCACAACCACAACCCCCACTCCCCCTACCACCACAGCTGAAGACCATATTGTGTGTGATCACAGAGTAGAAGGGCAGATGGGAGGGGAGGACTGAGCTCAGCCCCTCTACTGCCCCAAGATAAAGTTGTTAGGGGGAAAACTTTTCTAGTACATCTATGCTGTGCAGTGATAATCAAAGAAGGGATGGCTTGCTTTTGATCAAGATTTCAGGGTGGTGGTGGTGGTGGTTGTGGTAGTAGTAGTAGTAGTAGTAGTAGTTGTGAGAAGCTGTGTTGACACCAACACAAGGTTCATCTTAGTGCTCATGGAGTAAGATGAAAAAGAAACTCAGTAGCTGCAACCAGAAACAATCCTGGGTTACAGATATCCTGATGAGGGCCCCCCACCTCAGAGAGATGTTGTTTTTCCATATTGGGAGACTGGAAGAGAAGGTAGGATTTTAGAGGGTGGAAGATGATGTGTCCTTGGCTGGATCAATGCTGTTCATATCCACAATGGGGCCTTTCTCTGCCATTAAGGTGGGGCTGATGGAACCCTGACTCTTGCTCTCAAAGACCTGGGTAATATTCACCAAAATTCTGCCCTTGGTCTCAGGGACTTTGAAGAAGGTGAACAAAAAGAAGAAGATGAGGAAGAAAGTAAAGATAATAAAGACATAGGATCCCAAATATTTCACAGCTGTAGGGAAGAGCAACCCCACAAGAAAGTTAGAGGTCCAGCTGGAACAGCCAGACACAGCCATAGCAGCTGGGCAGGGGCCTTGACTGAAGAGCTCAGCAACAACGAACCAAGGAATGGGTCGTGGTCCAATTTCAAAGAAGGCCACAAAGCCAAAGATGGCCCCAGTACAGCTATAGCTCATCCAAATATGAGAATCCTTGAGAGACATGGCAACAACCTTAGGAATAGAGCAGAAGGTCATTCCACTCAATCCTACCAGGTGAAGGATCCTCCTTCCTGCTTGCTCCACTGGAAAGAGAGACACTACAGTAAATATCACATTAATCACACCAGCACCAATGGTAGCATATATTGCTCCTTTAACACCAACATCTGTAAAGATTTCTGTAGAATAATAGAATACAGCATTAATTCCAGAAATCTGTTGAGAGAGCTGGAGCATTATGGCAATGATAATGAGTTGGCAATAATTTGGTGACCTAAAGAGGTCCAGCATAGTTGGTTTCTTTTCTTTTGACCCTTTGTATTCTGGGTGGGGTATTGTCATTCCTTTTTTGTTTGTTTGTTTGTTGGGGCAATGAGAGTTAAGTGACTTGCCCAGGGTCACACAGCTAGTAAGTGTCAAGTGTCTGAGGCCAGATTTGAACTCAGGTCCTCCTGAATCCAGGGCTGGTGCTCTATACACTGCGCCACCTAGCTGCCCCCTTGGTTTCTTTTCTTGTGCCATTTTAGCACTCTCATTCTTCATCTCCTGGATATCCTGCCCTACATCTTCAGTGCCCCATAACTTCTCAAGAATCTTTCAAGCCTGTTCTTCTTCCATTTTATTGATAAGCAGGAATCTGGGACTTTCAGGCACATAGGAAGGGTTATACATTGCAGAACCACAGAGATGAAGGTAAAGCCATGGCCATAGGCATCTCAATCCTATGCATGTGATTAAGCCTGATTCAGTTTCCCCTCAACATACTGCATTGACTGTCTCCAGAGCCATGAAGTTTGGCAATGCTTATTTTTCTTTCTTCTCTGTTCTTTTATGGTAACACCATAATTATCTCAGATGTCATGATGGACACAATGCTGAATTTGGGCTTGGCATCTGTTCCCAGTTATATTAGATTCTTTACTTTCTCATAATGGCATGAGGATAATTAGGCAGATGATGCAAAAAAGTGATGAAACAAAGATAAAAATTCTTTTCTTAATTAATATCACAATTGTCTTCTCAATTTATTCTCCACAGGGAGGGTTACGGTAATATTAAGTTTTTTTTTTTAATTCAATTTTTGTTTTTAATTATATCTCTAAAAGATTCTGCATTTCCTTAGACATATGTTTTTGAGAACTCTCATTGTTTGCTTTAGTTATTAGCAGGAAATTTTCCAGCTGATTATTAGTATCTGAAACTCCAGAGAGACTTTACAACCACACCCAAAACTCTCCACACCTGAAAGACTTTAACTCCACAACTACACCCAGATGACATTGCAAGAATCATTTGTGAAAAGACTTCCAAAGACTTAAATGGACATTTTCCTGTTTTCCTTTTCCTATTGCATACACTATTTGCAATATTCACCTCCTAAAGGGGACTGCCCCCTTTAGTTTTTCTTTGTTTGTAATGTCCACCTACTAAAAAGGACTGCTGCCTTTAGTTTTTTGTTTGTTTGTTTTTGTTTTTTTGTTTTTTGTTTTTTTTTAGTGAGGCAATTGGGGTTAAGTGACTTGCCCAGGGTCTCACACAGCGAGTGTGTGTTGTGTCTGAGGCCGGATTTGAACTCAGGTACTCCTGACTCCAGGGCCGGTGCTCTATCCACTGCACCACCTAGCTGCCCCAGTCCTTTAGTTTTGGTCAATGCATCCACTCAATTTCTTTTCTCTCTTTTCATTCCTTTTACATTGTTACTCATAAATATCTGTAATGTTATTGTTTTATTTAAGGAAACTATGTTTCTTAATGAAGCACAGAGCGGTTGTGAGAAAATTATTACCAGGGTGCCCCCTGCTGAGAGTATGGTTGACCTTTGATTTACCCAGCATCAGGAAGTTACCTCACAAAGCCTTGTTCCCACCAGAAGATCTGAAGTCTGACCTTGGCACATTCTGTTCATGGACTACCTTCAAGTCACATCAATCAATGGACTTGAATGCTACCAGCCAATTAGCTTGGAGCAGTGTTTGAGAACTGCCTCTCTTCTGGACCCATAAGGAGCGTCCACTCTCACAGGCACATGATCTTCTTCTTTGTCACCTGTGAATTGTGGGTAAAGGTAGCTTTTACTCCTCTCTCTCCCATAGATCCTAGCTAGGCTTTCCTATCTTTCTGAACTCCAAGTGTTCTCTTTACTCTTTAATAAATGTTTAATGCCAAAACTTGGTGCTAAAGCTTCTAATTTATAAGTAAACCCTAGCTAGTTTTCCCTACACTAGGGACAGGAATAAGGTGACCACACATTAGATTTTACTTGTCATGTAGTAGTAGTAGTAGTAGTAGTAGTAGTAGTAGTAGTAGTAGTAGTAGTAGTAGTCATAGTCGTTGTAGTAGTAGTAGTAGTAGTAGATAATGAGTGGTATTTTTCTAGTCCTTTAATGCCTGCAAAATGCCATTAACCCTCAGAATAACCATGAGATGTAGGTTCTATTATTAACTCCATTTTACAGATGAGGAAACTGAGGCAGACTCAGAAAAAGAATGATTCAGTTACTCTTTCCCAGGTCTCAATAGCTGGTAACTTGGATCCACATTCAGATGGACCTTCAACAATTCTCATCTGTGTCCTCCAGACAGCTTCTCCTTGTTTAACACCTCCATTAGATGATGGGTTAGGTATTTCTCTGGGAGGCCAGATCCCTAAATCCACTGTCAAAGGGTTGAATGCAGTTCCTGAGGCCAGGCATCCCATTGCCCACAGGCAGCTAGGTATCTTTCCCTCTTAACTAAGCTGAGGGACCAGGTATGGGACTTACATAGATGATGTGACTTCTGGTCTCACTCATCATTCCAAAGAAACATGTCAATAAGGAGCAATTTGTTGAACTGGGAGTTCATCATGGACAGCTTCTTTTCCATGATCCAGTAGGGTTCTAGGAATTTGAATTCATAGAATGTTAGAACAAGGAAGGATCTTAGGGCATAGGATTTCAGATTTGGGAAAGATCTTAGAACCTAGAATGTTAGACTTATGAGGAAATTTGGAACAGAGAATCTCAGGTCTGGGAAGGACCCTACAACTGAGAATATCAGAACCAAGAAGGGACATTATAACTGAGAATGCTATATAATGAAGAACTGTGAATGGCTTAACTATTCTCAGCAATGATCCAAGACAATCCCAAAGCACTAATGATGAAGCATACGATCCACCTCCAAAGAAAGAACTGATATTGATTGAACGCAGAATGAAGCAGGCTATTTTTCACTTTCTTTCATTTTTTTTCTTTTATTCAAGTTTTCTTGTACAAAAATGACTAATATTGTAATGTTTTACATGATTGTGCATGTGTAAGCTATATGTGATTGCTTGCCGCCTCAGGGAAGGGGGAGGAGAAGGAGGGATAAAATTTGGAAATCAAAATTCTAAATAAAAATGTTTTATTATTAAAAAAAAAAAAGAACTGAGAATGTGGGAACTGGGAGGGACCTTAGAACCTAGAATGTTAGACCTAGGAGGAACTTAAAGAATGTCAGACCTGGGACAGCCCTTAGAACAGAAAATGTCAGACCTGGGAGGAACTTTAGAACATATGGTATTTGACCTGGAAACAAAATGACAGGGTAGTGACTTGAGAACATAGAACATCAGACTTGAAAGGACCCTTGAATTTAGAATGTCAGAGTAGGAAGGGACCAGAAGGTAGAGAATTTCAGAGTTGTAAGGGACTTTAGACTTTAAAATGTCAGAGGTGGGAGCAGAGATTCTTAACCTTTTTTTGTACCATGGACCCCTTTGGCAACCTGGTGAAACCTATGGACTCCTAAGAATTGTTTTTAAATGCATAGGATCGCAGAGGAAATGAATTATATTGAAGTAAAGATATCACTTTCCCCCCATTCAGTTTCACAGAACCCCTGAAATCTATCCATGGACCCCTGGATAAGAGCCCCTGCCTTAGAGATAATCTAGTTCAATTACTTCATTTGAAAGACTTGGATACTGAGGCTCAGAAAAGACAAATGATCCATAACATTTCACTCGTCTGGGGGAATATCTTTGTCTTGGGGGAGGGAGAAGCATCTGTTGAATTAGTGCTGCTTTGGCAATTCATTTTTATGGGGCATAGGTCTGCATCAAGGTTCTGAGAAAAGCAGTTATCAATTAAGTTCTAGAATTAAGTTAAGCTGTTTATAGGCACATGATAAGGTATACAAAATTGGAACCAATCATAAAAACAGTCTGTTTCTGTGATTTTCATATGAAGAATTGAATAAATGGAGGACATATAGTGAATAACTGGGGAAATATGGACCAGAACTGGTCTAATAGTATGGGACAAATAGAATTTACATTAACATAGAGAGAGAAGATGAGGGTGTAGTTAGAACCCTAAGCCAAGGTGGGGTTGTTCTTGGGAAGGACTCAGATGCTGAAGCAAGAAAGGAAGTAAAAGAATAGGTTTCAGAACTGGTTTAAAGAGAGACCATAAAGCTTTCTCTGTATTGAGATTTATGGAGTAGATTAGTCTGTCTTCCTAGAAACCTCAATATCCCTCCCTCACCTGAGGACAGAGGTGGGAGAAGACTCATCTCTGCTAGCTCTATCTGGGCCCAAATCCTGGGGATTAGTTCTCTGGCTATGAAGGAATTAGGGCATGCAGGGAGAGGCAGATTACAGATGAGCTCTGATGATCTCTTACTCTTCACAGTATATTCTCATACACTTCTAGCACTTGTTGGCTCTTACAAATCATTTACATACATTTTCTCATTTTATGCTTATGTAGAAAGTGGGTTTTTTAGCTGAGTCTTGAAGGAAACCAGGGATTCTAGGAGGTGAAGGTAAGGAGGGAAGGCATTCCAGGCATGGGGGATGTTAGGGGCTAACGCAAATCCCCCTTTCACTGTTCGAGCAAAGCTCACAGATAGAAACCCCCCTTCCAGAAAATATGCACTGATTCTTAGTTAGCCCTTGATAAGAGGGCCGTAAACCACAATGATCCTTTCCGGATGCAGATGCATTTGCTGGGCACCAAGGATGATGCATTTGCATAGGTGCCAAGGAAACTTCAAAGGACAGAAACATGCTCCTCATCACAGATAAGGCCTACATGGCCCAAGGTCTATGAACCAATCCCCTCATCCTATTCTTTTGGCACGAACTTCACACAAAGACATTCCTTTTGATCACCTCAAGTATAAATATGTCATACTGTCCGAATAAATGTTGCCTTTTGCCTCCACCCGAGTGCATGGGGCCCTTCCAATCCCATCCTATGTCTGTGTCTTTTTTCCTTAACATCTTACCTGTAGCACTGCCCGAACCTGTTCTAGCAGCCCTCCGGATCTGAAACTGTCAACTGGCGCCGGAACAGGGACCTGCGCTGACCATCATTGTCAGAGGAATTGCCAGCAAGTAAGACTTTCCCCCCTATTCCTAGGGCATTTAATTGAGTGGCAGGGAAAGCACATTGGAAGTCAAATATTATGGGACAGTCAGTATCTAGAGAGGTTGAGTTATATGCCTCTATTCTCCTTCACATGATGAAACAGAGAGGAGCGAAGGTCTCTCGAACCCAACTTCATAAGTTCCTGGAACATGTACTCAAAATTTGTCCACTGTTCCCTCAGGAAGGGACCGTGGATGTGGAATGCTGGGAAGGAGTTGGTAAGAATTTTAGGAGATACTATCAGAAAGAGGGACCTATGCATACCTTTTACTTATGGGAATTAGTTAGGGATTCTTTGAATTCTATTCTTTCTTTTAAACTAAAAGAAAGTGATCAGCTAGAAAAAAAGGAATATAAAGTACCAAATAACATTTTGTTAAGCCCTTCAGCTGCCCCTCCCCTGAATACCCCAAGGCTGTATCCTTCTCTACCTAGGGAACAGCAGCCCTTGCCAAATTACACTTCTTTTAAAATTCAGGAGGAAGAAAAACTACCTCCAAATTTTCAAACAGAATCAGATTATGAGGCAGGCAAATGTGGAGAAAAGAACAAAGGAGTCATGGGGAGCCTAGCACCAAACCCCCCACTTCCCATAGACCCTATGAAAATTGCTCAAGCCTTTATGTCATTATTCCAAAACTTCTCAGGCACCCCTTAAAATGAAAAGCAAAGCCTAACACCTCTCCAACAGGCAAAAATGGACCCAAATTATGAAGGAGAATTTGGCCCTCTCGCTTTTCCGATTGTTACTACAAGGAACCCTGATGGGACTAGCTTTAGGGAGCATAAGGCCATCTCCTACAAGGTTTTAATAGAACTGAAGGAGGCCGTTTCTAAATACGGCCAGCTTGCACCTTTCTCCTTAGGTATCCTTGAGGGTGTGGCAAAGGCACCCCTCCCCCTGGATGATTGGCAGAATATCGCCAATCATTCTTGTCTCTCCGGAGGGAACTATTTAATTTGGAAAACAGAATATCTAGAACTTGCCGGAGCCGAAGTTAGGAAACACCCAAATGCACCTTTTCCTATTACTCTTGATATGCTGATAGGAGAAGGCAGATATGTTGACCTTAATATGCAACTAGGATATGAGGATTTTGCCTATATGCTTATTAGTAACCTTGGTCTCCGGCTGGAGAAGACTCCCAGCCTCTAAAGGATCTGAGGAATTTAGTAAAGTAGTGCAAAGGCCAGAGGAACCATATCAGGATTTTGTAGCCTGTTTACTATTGACCAAACTATTCAAAATCGAGAGGCAGCTGACATTCTCATCAAGCAGCTCGCCTTTGATAATGCTAACTCAGTCTGCCAAAATGCACTCAGACCATTTAAAAACAATTCTGATTTGGAAACATATATTAAAATCTGCAGGGACATAGGCCCCTCTCACATTCAAGGAGCTGCCATAGCAACCGCCCTTCAAGTACAAAAAAATCAAGAAGGGTGCTTTAAATGTGGGTAGTCAGGACATTTTGCTAGGAACTGTCCCACAAATAAGGACATTCAACCCAAATCCCAATCACCATCTAGACCTAAAACTGTGTGTCCCCGCAGTAAAAGAGGGAGACACTGGGCAAATGAATGCAGATCTAAGGCGGATGCTGAGGGGAATTTGATTTCGGGGAAACTTGAAAAGGGAACCCTCCCAGGCCCCTTAAAAGATAATGGGAAAGGCTCTTCTTTGACTACCGTACTCTCCCTACACAAAGCCACACCACAAAGTGCAGGAATTGATCTGTCCTCCACAAAACTGATATGCCTCTCCGCAGGAGAAAATCCTATTAAGATCCCAACAGGTACTACCGGGCCCCCTTCCTGTTGGTCATTTTGGCCTTCTTACAGGCAGAAGCTCCAGCAGCCTTAAAGGCCTTATGGTCATTCCTCGTGTCATTGATGCTGATTTTACTGGAGAGATCATGGTCATTGCCTATGCTCTCACTCACCAGATGACCCTGACTCCTGGGGCTCGTTTTGCTCAAATTTTAATAATTCCTTACCTGCCCCTAGGGAAATCCATACAATCATGTTCCTGGGGTACACAGGGATTTGGGTCCACCGGAATATATTGGACCTCCAAGATTACACCACAAAGGCCAATGCTTACCCTATTAGTTCAGGGAAAATCTATGGAAGGGCTGATTGATACCGGAGCAGATATTTAAGTGATTTCACATCATTCATGGCCTTTACAATGGCCTACAAAGCCAACCCATACATTACTAGAGGGGGTGGGTTCTATTACCGCCTAGACAAAGCTCTATATATTGGAGCATATCCCTTTAAATCTTTGGGGAAGGGATTTGTTGTCACAAATACCTTTATGAAACATCACTGTTTGATAAAGTATAGGTGTATTTAGCATCCTTGTTTTTCTTTATGCTAAAGTGGATACAGCTGTTGGGGCAGAAGAGACGGGACCAGCTGCTGGCCACATTTCCTGCTTTATTTTAAAAGGTAGTATAAGAAATGAGGAAAGAGAGGTAATATCAGGGCTTCTGCTGTCTTTTTATTTTAAAATTGTGCATAATTAAAAACTTAATTCCAGCAGTCCAAAGATGTAGTTAACTTTCATTTAACATGTTTTTGTTTTATAAATGGAATCTTTTTTTGCACAACTGTAAATGTTTTGTTGCTGGAGATAAGGTATTTGAGACCTTAATATTGGTCTCTGGTTTGCAATTATGCATCACAACGAATTTTGTAAAATCATCTACTGCACTTGAGCATGAATGGGCCTCATCCCCTAATGAGGTGGAGTTCCTTAAGTCTGCCATGCCTGTTACCTTTAAAGTTAAGGGGGGACCACCCCCCTCCATTCCACAGTATCCATTGTCTAGAGAAGCAATAGAAGGGATCACACCTATAATTGAGGCTTTGAAAAGCCAGGGTATTATTATTCCATGTCATCACTCTCCATGCAATACTCCCATTTTGCCAGTTAAAAAACCCAAGCCTGGGCCAGATGGTAAACCTGTTTATCGTTTTGTGAAAGATCTTAGAGCGATTAATAATTATGTTATTCCTAGACATGCTATAGTTGCAAACCCAGCTACAATAATTTCATCCATTCCCTATGAATCTACATGTTTCACAGTGGTAGACCTCTGCTCTGCCTTTTTCTCCATACCAGTACATGAGGACTTCCAATATTTATTTGCTTTTACCTGGAAAAATAGACAGTGGACCTGGACTAGACTCCCACAGGGATTTGTAGACAGTCCCACATTATTTTTCCAAATTTTACAGCAAGATCTGGCCTCTATTACCTTTAAAGGCTCCACACTAGTACAATATGTTGATGACTTACTTTTGGCCTCTCCTAATGCTGAAATTTGTCAGGAAGATAGCCGTTACTTACTGCTGGAGCTGCACAAGAGAGGACACAAGGTTTCCAAGACAAAGGTACAATGGTGTTTGCCCCAGGTAGAATATTTAGGATTTATTTTGGCTGCTGGAACTCTCTCTGTCTCTTCTAAGTGAGTCCAGGCCATTCAACAACTCTCTGCCCCCACTACTAAGAGGCAGTTGAGAGCCATTCTGGGAGAAGGCGGGTACTGTAGACAAGGGATACCCTCTTTTGGTGAAATTACTAAACCTCTCATAGCTCTTACAAAAAGTTCTGTCCCAGACATTTTACAATTGGATCCCCAGCATCTCTCAGCCATAAAGGAATTAAAACAGGCCTTGTTATCAGCACCTGCCCTAGGACTACCAGATAATAGTAAGCCTTTCACTCTCTTTGTGCATGAACAAAGGGGGGTGGCTTCTGGAGTTCTGACTCAATCACTGGGGCCTAACCAACGCCCCATAGCCTACTATTCAACTCAGCTGGACCCCGTAGCGGCTGGAGTGCCACCTTGCCTTAGAGCAGTGGCGGCGACAGCCCTTTTGGTAGAAAAAGTCTCTGATTTGGTCCTAGGTAACCCTCTAACTGTGCAGTGCCCTCATGAAGTGGAGGCTCTCTTACTACGTCACAGGACACAAGCCTTTTCAGATCAGAGGCTGGCTAAGTATGAAATAACCCTGTTAGGTAATGAGAATATCACTTTAAAACGCTGCACAGTTCTCAATCCAGTGTGAGATTTAAAATTGGATATTAGATCATAAATCTCTCCTACTTAACCTTTCCCTTAATTTATCTCCCAGACTAGTAAATGGAAGAAGCTTTTGGTTTTCTAGATAGACCTTTTATTGTTATGGTAGTCACAAGGGGATGTTGATTAGAAGGATAGGAAAGTAGAAACACAATACAAATCATCTTAAGTCTAAGCTTAGTCTATATTCCTTATAAAAACTCACCTAAAACCGAAGGCCACCTTTGGGGAGAGAGAGACTGTGTCAAGCGTGTGCTGCTGCTAACCGCTAGCCGGGCCCAGTCGAACTCTCATCAGCATCAGCCTGTGCAGCGCAGTCAGGAGACCAGCAGAGCAGGAAAAAGCCCCCACTTCCGTTCTCTCCTTGCCTTTTCAGCTCGCACCCCGGAAGTCGAGTGCATAGCAGGCAGTCTGACATGCGCAGCAGGCGCACTGGCGTGCGTAGCTCATGCCATTGGTCTCCTCCCCGAAAGGGTGGTCCTTAAGAAAAACAACTCCTACTGCCATTAAAATTGGTAAAAAAGACTCATGGATTCATTGCTCTCATGTAAAGCCTACACCATTCATAGGTGAAGAGATTTCAGATAGACCTGAGGTAGACGCTAAAGAGCTAAAAACCCTAACGATAGCAACTGTTAAAGAGCAAAGAGAGTCCAGAGGAAATAGGCAGTTCCCATTTGATAATCCCACTGATAAGTTAAATGCTTTGGGACTCAGTCTTCGTAAAGTATCAGGAGATGGAAATTGCCTTTTTAGGGCTTTAGCAGACCAGCTAGAAGGTCACTGTAGGAATCATCTCAGACATAGACAAGAAGCTGCTGCTTACATGATTAACCATAGATAAGAGTTTGAGTCTTTTAGAGTAAATGACTCCCCTTTTGAAGAATATGTTGACGAATTAAAGAAATTTGGAAAGTGGGGAAGAAATTATACAATTGTAGCATTTGCTAAGCAGCATCAGCTGAATGTGGTAGTTCATCAGTTAAATCAACCCTTATTGAAAATCAGTGGCACAGACAAAACTGATGCTAGAGAACTCCACATTTTCTACCATAAAGAACATTATGACAGCATTAGAAAGATCAATGACAATTCAGAAACCCCTGCCACTTTGGCATGCAGAGAATTGGGGAACCAGTTAAAACAATGTGGCATACCCCAAACTCTAGCAGCTTAAATACCTTATAATTTAACAAGCATTTCCTTCCACAGGCAAAGCACTGAAGCACATGGCCTAGTTTTCTGGCCCACCTCAATTTCTCCCACCCTTTCCCTACCCTATACCTATTTTTTTTAATCCTTTTTGTTTTTGTTTTTGTTTTGTTTTGACTTTTGAAAGGCACTGAAAAGACCTGGAATTCACCACACCTTTAAGTTCTTTAAGAGCACAAAAGGGTGCTTAGCGAATCTTTTGCTTTTTATTTTTGGTTTTTGGTTTTGCTTTGTTTTTTGACTTTTGTTTCTTTTGCTTTTCTTTAAAAACCCGATTTTGTAAACTAAGTGACTTTTCAAAGACATTTTAAGTATATGCCTCGGGCCTCAGGACCTACCAGAATTCTTTTTTTTTACTCTTTCTTTTTGAGAGAACCATGAGTTCTAATGAGTTTTTATTTTTTTCTTCTCTTTTCTCTTTTATGGTATTCTGTTTTAAAAAAAAAGACCAGAAAGGGTTATTGAACCCTATTGCTTGATACCTCACTGAAAACATTGAATATTGAATCTTGCTAATTGAAGTCTTATTTCTTTTTGATAAATTAATCACTACTTTAAGTATCTGCTACTGTTATACTAGAGAATTCATATATAAGTTGATGTGGCTTACTTGCTAAAAGAAGATTATGTAATAATGTCTAATACAATCAGCTATTTACATTCATTTAAATCATTTAATCTCTTTAAGACTCAGTTTATTTCTCAAATAATTGGGCTGTACTTGGTGGCTTCTGAGGTGCTTTCCAAGTCTGGAGGTGGTATGACTCTAGGAGCCTGAAGCACGGAATGTCTCTTATGTAAGCAGGCATGCCTAGAGATTTGTTGATTAATTGGCATCAAGTTTATACCTGCAGACTGCACATTTGTGCCAAAGGTTGGGTGTGGGCACCTATGTTATGTTGAGTTACCATGGTCTGAAAATTGTAGCATGGGGAAAGTGGTGTTATCACTAGCATACCATAGATGTTATGAATGGGCCATCAGTGTGGTGGAAAGAGAGTTGCCTTGGGAGTCAGAGCACCTGGATTCAAGATCCACCTGTGCCACTAACTAGCTGGGTGTCCTTGGGCAATTAATTTCATCTGTTTGGCCCTTGGTTTCCTCAACTGTATAAGGAGGGGAGTTGTATGACTCCCAGCTCTGGATATATGAGAAATTATCTACCACCACCACCACCACCACCACCCCCCACTGCAACACAAAGTGACTGTTTGTCATGGGGAGACCCACTACCATGAGCCCAAGCTGTGACTCCTGGTCAGAACCCCTTCTGCCCCTCACCTTTGAGTATGATTTCCAGCTCATCTCGCAGGTTATCAAAGATGCTGTATCGGGAGCTGCTCTTGGGAATCACATGATGGTTGATACAGCCCCCACAGGCATACTGGCAAAAGTCATTACAAAGTTTGCTGGTAGGGTCCATGTTCTGAATGATCCTAGAAGCTGTCCACCACAAGGTCAGATATTTGAGATAATGGGGATCCTGGAATCCAAGACCGAGACCTGAAAGGGTCTTGACTTCAAGTCTAACTGGTGACCAAACACAGGAGGTGACCAGGCCAAAAGAAGCCTTCCCTTGGTAGGGGCATTTCCCACCCTCCTCTTTTTTCTGGGGCAATGATCACTTCCAAGGAATGTCTCAGGGTTGGGGGTGGGGGTTGAATGCTTGAACACAGTGTGTATCCCAGCAGGGTGTTCTATTTCTTTGGTTAATTGAATACTCCCAGAAGAGATCATTGAAATCAACTGAACATTCTCTGTTAAGTAGAAAATGCTTTTATCCTTATTAATAATAGCTAGCTAGTGTTGTAAGATTTACAAAGTGCCTTCTTTACGTCATCTTATTTGATTCTCACAAGACTTCTGCCAAGTATGTTCTCCCCACTTTATAGATGAGGAAACCAAGGCTAAGGGAAGTTCAATAATTTATCCAGTTAAATGATGATGAGAGTGGAGGAAGTTAGATTTCAAAACAAAATAGCTCAAGGATTTTGGGACAGGTCTTTGGCTCAGTTCACATCCAACACTGTGGAAAGAATGCTGGCTTTAGAGTTGGGAGGATCTAAGTTCAAATTTCACCTTGTAAACCACCACTTAAAAAAAATTGCTATGGAGGGGCAGCCAGGTGGCGCAGTGCATAAAGCATCAGCCCTGGAGTCAGGAGGACCTGAGTTCCAATCTGACCTCAGATACTTGACACTTACTAGCAAATGTTTATTTACGTAGTGCCAAAATTGAGTTTCACTTTCACTATCTCCATCTTGCATCCTGAATAATGGGCAATTAATGTCATCTGTCTGGGCCTTGGTTTCCTCAAACTGCATAATGAGGGGGTTGGATGACTCTCAAGGCCATTCTAGCTTGTCAAGATCTTATTTTGGATTCTCAACTATCATCAATTGACCTTTGTATTATCTGTAAATTGGATAAGGACAACCTCTACATCTTTAGGCAAATCATTATTTAAAATATTAAATATCACTAATCCAAATAGAAACTTCCAACTTTGCAGTGAACCACTATCAATTAGTCTTTCAGCAAATTATACTATCATCTGGTCCACATTGTTATATACATTGAAATTATATCATGCCACCACCTTCCCCAACACAAAGTCACTGCTTGCCATGGGGCTACCCAATACCATGGGTCCAAGCTATGACTCCTCTTCAGGAAAACTGCCTCCTGCCTCTCACCTTTGAGTATGAGTTCCAGCTTATCCTTTGAAGATGCTATATCAGGAGCTTCTCTCAGGAATCATGAAATTGTTGATCTAGCTTCTGTGAGAAAATTATTAATAATGGGGAGGGGGTGTTTGGGGGGACTCAGAGATCACACACACACACACACACACACACACACACACACACACACACACAAGAACTCTGACTGGTTTCTTAGAGCCAGCCCAGAGTCAGTAGAAATGCAAAAGAAATGTACATTAACCTTCCTGACTACCTAAAGGAAGTTAATTCACCTGGGCGATCACCCTTAATTAATGCCAACCAATGGACTGGACAATTAACTTGGGTCAATGTGCAGTGACCCAGCTCTACCTGAAAAAGGATAAAAATCCTGGGGCAAGGGGAGTCTTTTGGCTCTCCCTCACTCTCTTCTCTCCCCTGCTCTTCTTGCTATGTCTCTACCCATTGTAACGATTGGAATGACGCCACCTGCTGGAGACTTACTGTAGAAGAGTTCCACCTATGAAGCGAAGGTCTTTGAGGGCAAGACCAGGAGTCTTTTCTTTGGCGTCAGGAAGTGACACAGGCTAGTGGGAGGAGGAAGGAAGACACTGACACTCGCTCTGAGGCTCTTTCCTCTGGACTCTGGCAGAGAAGGGAGCTAGAAATGTGCTCTCCCTTTAATAGATAGGAATCTAGGCCTTTCTCTCTCTCTTTACCAAATTCTTATTCTCCTTAATAAATGCTTAAAAGTCTAACTCTTGCTAAAGCTTATAATTTATTGGCGACCACTCATTAGATATTTTAGACAGACTAGCTAGAATTTTAGCCCTTAACACCATCCTGGGATATTATGTTTGACCTGGCACGCTGGAGAAGGCAGGCATGTGGCCCTCTCACTCTCTCTCTGTCCTAGGTAATGTAGGGCTTCAGAACTTTTGTAGCCATGTTCTCTCTTCTTACTAACATTTAATATGCTTTAATAAATGCTTACTGCCAAAGACTGGTTCTATAGCCTCTAATTTATAAGTAGCAATATATTAGAAACTCCAGCTAAGTTCCCTAAAACTTGGGACAGAGATAGGCACCCCCGTATATTTTCAAACAACACACCCCTGCAGGTATACTGGTAAAAGTCATTAAAAGGCTCATACTTTATTTTTTTTTCCATTTCTTAATGGTATTTGATTTTTCCCAGTTACATGTAAAGATAATTTTCAGCATTCATTTTTATGATTTCAAGTTCCAAATTTTCCTCCCTGCCTCCCTTCCCTTCCTGATCCCCAAGACAACAACCAATCTTATATAGGTTATATATGTACAATCACATTGAACATATTTCCACAATAGTCATGTTGTGAAAGAAGAATCAAAACAAAAGGGGAAAACCTCAAAAAAGGAAAAACAACAACAACAAAATAAAAATAGTATGGTTTGATCTGCATTCAGATGCTACAGTTCTCCTGGGTGTGGAGAACATTTTCCATCATGAGTCCTTAACTGTCTGATCATCACACAATATTGCTATTACTTTGGATAATGCTCTCCTGGCTCTGCTCACTTCACTCAGCATGAGTCTACTTAAGTCTTTACATATTTTTTTCTGAAATCTGCCTGCTCATCATTTCTCCTTTCGCTTTTTAATTTGGGTGGGGGGAGGGAACAGGGCAATGAGGGTTAAGTGACTTGTCCAGGGTCACACAGCTAGTAAGTGTTAAGTGTCTGAGGCTGGATTTGAACCCAGGTCCTCCTGAATTCAGGGCTGGTGCTCCATCCACTGCACCACCTAGCTGCCCCTGATTCTCCTTAATCTTGATCAGGGCCATCCAATCTCCTTAGGAATTTGGTCTGGGGTGGAGAATCCCATTGTGTTCTGCTAAGGAGACATATCTTTTGTCCAGATAAGAAGGCTTCTCTTCCAGGGAGGAGTCATTCAACACACCTATTGAAGAGGATATGCATTCCTTGGATAGTGAGATCAAAGCTGGAGGTGGTCTGGTGTAGCCCTTCATTTTAATATAGCCTACATAGAAATTAAATTGGGGGGCAGCTAGGTGGCCCAGTGGGTAGAGCACCAGCCCTGGAGTCAGGAGGACCTGAGTTCAAATCCGGCCTCAAACACTTAACACTTACTAGCTGTGTGACCCTGGGCAAGTCACTTAACCCCAATTGCCTCACTAAAAAAAAAGAAAAAGAAATTAAATTGGCCAATTAGAGTTGATTAGGCATCCCTCAGGAACACCTTCTCCTCTGAAGGCATATAAGCTGTGACTCCATTGCTATTAGAGGTCTTTGGTCTGAGAGAGAAGATCATTGACCATTCTTTTATTAGTAACCTGTCAGCTTTATTAATAAAATTATTAAATTACCCAGAAGCTATGTCTCTCATATTTTTAATCATCACAATTTGAATCCACCAATCATGAATAAATTAGACAAGGATGAACACAAAGGTTGAAAGCATCCTTTGGGATTCAGGGAGAATGCTTATGGATTCCTTAGTCCTTCTAATGGTTTCCATTTACCTGACCCCCTTCTCCAGGAGAAGAGGCTCAGTATGGCTAGATTACATCTTCTGCTAACTTCAGCCTCAGGCAGAATCACTTTTAATGAAACACTGCTATCAATTTGTAGTTGGCAAAGGAGTTGACTGGGATAATTTCTCCCTTTCTATGTTTTTTTATTTTAACTGTGTGAAAGATTGAACTTGGATTCAAGCCAAGGCTGTTGACTATGTTGGAGAGAAACTTCAAGGCTGGAGGCAGTTGAAGTCTGCAAGAGAGGAAGAGGGATGGTAGAAGGGAGGAGAGTTTTCAGCTATCTGGTTTTGGGTGTCAGTGAATTTGTATTGCTGAATGTCTACATTTCATTTGTATAGGCTTCTGTAGGTCTCCTCTGTAGTTCATGTTATCTTTCTATGTGTCTGTGTATGATTACTTTGTGTGTTTATGTGTATCTTGATTGTGTCAGGCTCTTTTGTGTATCTACATGTAGAAAATTAAATATAATTTAATCTGCCTATCTCCTACAAATAGAGCAGAGAAATTAATCTTACTGTATCTTCTCCAATTTTTTCCATACCTGTCCTCCTACAAAAACCCAGATAAGAGAACATGAGTCTCTAACAAAAAAAAACATCAGAAAAAGACAGAAAAAACCATAATACCAATTTAATTTTGTCCCAAGAAGAAATATAACATAATCATGTTGGAGACTCCCCTCCACAGAAGGGAGCCCAGGGACTCCCTCTTTCTGAGGCTATATAAGGGTTGGTTTTGGGGGGTGGGGTGGGGGAGTTTTCCACTGGTTATAGGACATTGTCAATTACAGATCAACCCAAAAGCAAATACTGTAAAAAGAATGGATGTAACAGAGGCATTATGATAAGATTACAGGATTCCAAAAAAGGATTTGGCAAGGATGAGGATAAGCAGATGTCCCCATAAGATAGGGACTTGCTATCCTTAAGGAAAAGAAGTCACCAGATAGAGTCTTTTATTTGCTAGCTATCTGGGTTCAGTTTTGAGTTCAGTTGAAGGATATTTTGCTCCTATTAACATAGGATTTCATAAAAAAACATACTTTTGGAGGTACAGGTGGTGGCACAGTGGATAGAGCACCGACCCTGGATTCAGGAGGACCTGAGTTCAAATCCGGCCTCAGACCCTTGACACTTACTAGCTGTGTGACCCTGGCAAGTCACTTAACCCCAGTTGCCTCACAAAAAAAAATAAATACTTTTGGATAATAAGTTACTTCCATCAAATCTAGGTGACCTATACATTCATTTTAACATATGCTATCCAATGTGTTTCTCTTTCTATTGTATGCTTCTGTTCTAGGTGTCATGTGTTTTTATTATGGTGTTCTGTGTTTCAAATTCTTATTCTCCTTAATAAATGCTTAAAAGTCTAACTCTTGCTAAAGCTTATAATTTATTGGCGACCACTCATTAGATATTTTAGACAGTTTAGCTAGAATTTTAGCCCTTAACAGATGGCTGACCACGAAGAGGAAAGCTGAACCTCACTTCTGATCTTCCGGTTGGGTAAGAAATTTTCCCTACCCTAACCCTTTAAATCTTAAGTACTGCTGAATTGCCTGGTGTTTTCCCTTTAAATTTTTTCAAATGGACCTTTTAAACTCCCTAATTATCCTATTTTTGATTTTAGTCTGTTTAACCAGACAAATGGGAGATAAGATCATGTTAATGCTTTGTTTTTGTGGATTTTCTATTTTTCTTTTATTTTTGTTAAAAGAGCCAGCAACTTACTCACACAAGGAAATATCACTCCCTCTCCCAACCATGCTTTTTCAGAGAAACCTGAAGAGATTCCTGCAGCTTTTCCCAATTCTAACACTAATTGTTGCTCTAATTTTGCATGCCTGGAGGCAATGACCCACCCTCTAGAAGTTTTTAATCCCCTAGCACCTGGAGGCAAAGTGGGGGAAGAGGAATCCAGGCCTGAGTTCAAAATCAAGTCTGATTCAAATTGCTCTGGTCCCTCCCCTCCTCTCCAGACCCCACCCTCTACTCCTCCTATGGCCAAGCCCATAGCTTCCCCTGCCTGGGAAGTCCAGAGATCTGATGCGCATGCTCAACTTTTTCTACCTGCATTTGCAGCTTCAGGCTCAGCCCTTCCCTGGCCTGGCTGTGCTTTTGAGACAATCTTAGAAAACTCTTTAAATTCCAGATATGCTCGTTTTGTTCATAATTTTGCTAACCTGCTTTTGTCTTTAATTAGTAATCTTATAAAGCATTTGTATGGTGAAAAGACTGACAGACAATATAGAGGGGTTAAAGAAGAAAAACTTAAGCTGAATAAGAATGACAATCATCACCATAGTTCAAGACTCCGCTTCTTTTGCCATGGAAGGGTATATATTTTACAGAAATGTAGAAGTAAGCAGCAAGGTATTGATATGAGTATTGGGGATTTTAGATATCGGAATCAAAAGTGTTCTGAATTCACTCAGAGTGATAGTATCAGTTCAGAGGTTACATAGGATTTCTATGCTATTACATATACATTTTGAAATTAATGGTATGGGTTTATTTTCATAGAGATTTTCAGGCTTTGAGATTGTGTCTTATACTTAGTTTTTAAACAAGGAGAATATTTGTAAAAACTTTTTAGTCATGTGATCAAGTTTATATTTTATAATACTCTTATTAATATTAAATTCATGCTCATGTAGATTTCCTTAGTTTGAATTTCACTGTTTTTTATTGTTCCATGTGTATTTTCTTCTATTCATTTATCTAATTTTAAAAAATTGAGAGATGGTTTTGATTTCATAATACAATGTTAATTCTAGGAGTATTGTGCTCCCATATTCTGAGTTGTTTGTGTTTGTTATTTTTTCTCAACTGATTATTTGATCAAACTCTTTAAAGCATTTCCTTGGCAAATTGGTTGCCATGGCAAGTGTAAATTGATTCTAGAAGTATTATTTTTGATAAGCATATCCCCCCCCCCAAAAAAAGAGGGGAACGTTTGTAAAAGTTTTCTTTTTTCAAAAAAGAAGTTTTCTTTGAGATTGTGTTGTGATTTAACTTATATTTAAATGTTATGATTTTTCAAAAAAGAAATTGTATACTAAGTAAAAAAAAAGGGGTATTATTTGAAATTGTTGCATAATTATATATTATATTCTGAGTCAAGATGTATTCACATTTTTTGCAATCATTTATTATCCTCAATTTTTAAATCCATATGAGACTTGGATTATGGAACTTATCATTTAAGACATTAATTGCCTTTATTCTGAGTTATCAGATGCCAGTTGGCCAAGATGCCATCCAATCACAAGAGGAATACATGCAAAGAGCAGACATTGAACTGTTACATGAGGGGAGACATGCACGAAGTTAAGGTATGGCTGAGGGAACGGCTTTTGACAAATGTTGAGGTTGGATTCTCTTGGTTTAATATTTTATTTTATTTTTCCCCACAATATTGTACAGATGGCTGGAAGTATTCATCCCACCCATCTTATTCTACGCCTGGCTTCTATGCTCCCTCCTATATGCCTGATGCCATGGACATCTCAATCCCATGCATCTGATTAAGTCTGACTCAGTTTCCTCCAATATGTTCAGTGGCATGGACATATATTCCATCCACCTATTTAAGCCTGGCATACTGTATGGGCAGTACATATTGCTCAAGTGTGGGAATGCTCATATCCCATCATTTCTCTGTTCTTTTATGGTAACCCCCATATTATCTCAGGTGTCATGATAAATACAGTGTTGAATTTGGCCTTGACATCTATTACCAATTATATTAGATTTTAAAATTTCTCATAATGGCATGAGGATAATTAGGCAGATGATGCAAAAAGTGATGAAACAGATAAAAATTATTTTTAATAATTAATATTGCAGCAATTGTCTTCTCAATTATCCTCCATAAGGGGGGGACTATAGTAATATTATAATTTTAAAGAATGTTTCAATTTTTGTTTTATTATATGTTTCATGTGTAACAACTAAGATTCTGTATTCCCTTAGACATGTTTTTGAGAACTTTCATTGTTTGATTTGATTATTGATAAAGCTATTTTAAAGTTGTGTTAAGCTCAATTTTGTAGGAAATTTTCCTGGCTGATTACCAGCATCCACACATCAACCCCTGAAGAGACTTCCATTCTACGACTACACCTAGAGGACATCTGAGAAAAGACTTTCAGAGACTTTAAATGAACAGTTTTGATTTGTTGTTTTTGTTGTTTTTTTTTCTCTTTCTGTTATAATATACACCATCTGTAACATGTATTCTCTGCAGAGGCCCTCCCTTTGCAAGACTAATGTCAAAGCGTCGGTTCATGAGGACAAAAAAAATCGCCCCTCTGGACAAAACTTTCCTCTCTGTGTTATATCGTGTGGATTTGTAGAAACTCCACTGGTTCCCTATTACCTCTAGGGTCAAATTAGAAAATCTCTCTTTGATTTTTAAAGCCCTATGTAACCTGACTCCTTCCTCCCTTTCTACTCTTTTTAAAGTTTAACCTCCTTCATGTCTTTCTGTGTCATTTGTATCTATAACTTATTTTTCATGATATCTGTTTTATGGGAATAAGGGGTGAGAATAAGCTTTTATCCTCCCTAAGGTAACAGGAGGGCATGTGGATCAGTGAAAGAGCATAACATTAGAGGCAGAGGACTCAGATTCCAGTCCTCACCTCTTCTCTCTAGTCCTCAGTTTTATCATTCATAAAATTGGAAGAATGTTTGAACAGCCTATTTCCCAGGGACTCTATAAAGGTAAAAGGAGATAATGTATGTAAAATGATTTGGAAGAACCAACAACAAGTGTATGAGAATATACCCTGAAGAATAAAATGGCATCAGAGCTTGTCTGTGGTCTCTCTCTCCCTGTATGGCATAATAACAAGATTAAAAGTCAATGCTCCAAATGACACATTATTGTAATCATTAAAGGAAAAGCTTGAAAAATTCCCCTAGTTATTTTAACAGTTATTGTGACTTCAATTTGTTTGGGGATAAATATCATACCAAAGATAACATGGATGATTTAAAATATGCTTTAAAAATATGCTGCTATGTGAAATCTCTCTGATATAATTTTATTTATTAAATTATTGTGGGACTAGGCTGGGGTTTGTATCAGGTTTGGGGATAAATATCATACCAAAGATAACATGGATGTCTGAGTTTCTCCCAGAAATCCATAATTAATAATTATTTTCTCACATATTGCAAAATGCTTAGAGAGGTCACTTCCTTATTGAATCATTAAAGTGACTAAATTGGTGTTGTACAAAATTTATTAGAATTCCTTTACTGTCCAGAGAAGCTAGATTGAAAACCTAGCCTAATATATCAGAAATCCTTTGCAATGACAGAGATTGAACTTGGCAGGATGGGGAAGTAGTAAAAATCCCAAGGACAATAAAGACACAAGTCTTGGAGCAGATCGTGAGTCATTTGGGAATTCCTGGTCCTTCCTAAGGATATCCTTATTTGCAAATCTCCCATGATCTCCCCCTGAGCTATTTAGAAGTTTATGGATTTCCTAGAGACATCCTTAACTCTCCCCAACATTCCTGAGCCTTTTGGGGTTTCATAGACCTTCTGACACCCCTTCTGTTTCACAGTCCCTTGTCACCTTGTTTATTCTCAAGGTTCAAACTATCACATTGATTTGTGTTGGACAAATGAAAGGAAGAACACCCTGTTGCCAACCAGGAAGCAGGGAATTAATCAGATTCTGGACCTCACTGACAAGCCATGAATTTTGATTGTCCAAGGACTGTGCTATTACTGCTTAAATACTTGTCTTCCCCAAGTCTAAGTGGACTATTCTCTCTCTGAGACTGGCTCCCATGGTTTTGAGAATGGATCCAAGCTTTTGCTAAGAAGAATGAATAATAACATTGGTGCTTGCATTACCAAGCTGCCCTTGACTCTGTTTCAGTGATCCACCTGTTCCATCTGTATCCCAGATACCTGTTTCACATTGCAATTCTTGGGGGCAGCTAGGTGGCGCAGTGGATAAAGCACTGGCCCTGGATTCAGGAGGACCTGAGTTCAGGTCTGGCCTCAAACACTTGACATTTACTAGCTGTGTGACCCTGGGCAAGTCACTTAACCCCCATTGCCCCACAAAACAAAACAAACAAACAAAACAAAACAAACAAACAAACAAACAAAAAACACATTGCAATTCTTCCCAAGTGACTTCATTCCTTCTTCATACTTGTCTTTGTTTCTTGATGGGAACATTTTCTAATGTCTAACAAATCCAAGTTTGCTCATCTCTGAGGGCACAGCTTAGTGTGTTGAGAGCCAAGAACCAGACCACAAACCTCATCCTCTAAAAGAAGACAGAAGCTGCTCTGACTCCAGGGCATGGTGGTACTCCCCAGAGGACAGCAGCCAGTTGACATGTGTCAGGTGTTATAGATCAAAGATTCTTAAACTGTGGGGCTTGACCCCACATAGGGTCCCATAACTGAAGGTGGGGGTCACATAGAATTTGGGAACATTAAAAGGTTATGTAAGGGGCAGCTTGATGGCATAGTCGATAGAGTACTGGCCTTGGAGTCAGGAGTACCTGAGTTTAAATCCGGCCTGAGACACTAAAAAACATTTACTAGCTGTGTGACCATGGTCAAGTCACTTAACCCCAATTGCCTCACTAAAAAAAAAAAAAAAGGTTATTTAGACCTATTTTATATACCTATATACTTGGGCTTGTGTAAAATTTTCTTGGGCAAAAAGGGGTAGCAAGTGAAAAAAGTATAAGAAAGCCCTATTAAAATGGGCTGAAGGGATAGTCTGAAGTACCAGACAACACCCTTCTGATACCACATACTGCTGCTCTTGTTGTTTGTCCCTAGTTCTCAAAGAGGACCATGATATCCCCATGATGTCATGACTTGTGGTGAATTGGATTTAAGTGAGGCAGGACTGTGCAATGTCATCAACCAGATCCATCTCAGTCCAGTGGCAAGATATACAGCAAGACAACTGTAGATGGCCCCAGATGTTTAAGGCAATTGGGGATAAGTGACTTACCCAAGGTCACAGTGCTCTATCCACTGTGGCATCTAACAGTTCACCTTTCTGCTCACAGGCAAAGTAGAAGGCTTATTATACCTTGGAAGCCTCAGAGCTGGCACCAAGAGGAGAGATCTTTTAGGCTGTCACCAAATGTTCAGGCAGCAGAAGCAGAAGCTCTGGAACACAGTCTTTACTTAGAGCAGTCCATGGTTTAATGATTTCACCAAAGGATGGAATATACTGTCCACAGTGACTTGTTGATCTAAGTATGATGTGAATTTGTTTCTTTGTCTTCATTCAGGCTGTGTTGGGTTTCCTTCTACGTGAATGCAAACAGGTACTGGACAGATTCACTGACTGGAAAACAGAAAAGGGGTAAATTAGAATAAATTAGAATAAATTATCAAGAGCAAAGCAATTTAGCTGTATCAGGAATGCTGATTCGGTACCTAGGAATAGCATAGGAATTCATAGCACAGAGATCTTACATAGATAGCAATAGAGAAGTTGTCATCAGACAATGCCTTGAGTGCTTTGCACTGTATTGCTTTGCTAATCTTTTTTTTTTTTTTTTTTAGGGGCAATGAGGGTTGAATGACTTGTGGAGGTTCACAAAGCTAGTGTCAAGTTTCTGAGGCTGGATTTCAACTCAGGTCCTCCTGAATCTAAGGCCGGTGCTTTATCCACTGCACCACCTAGCTGCCCCTTTGCTAATCTTTTAATAGCGATAATCGTTAGGATAAGAAATAACTGGGACAGCTAGGTGGCACAGTGAATAAAATACCACCCCCAGATTCAGGAGGACCTGAGTTCAAATGTGGCCTTAGATACTTGACAGTTACTAGCTATGTGACCCTCATTTCCCTGCAAAAAAAAAAAAGAAGGAAAAAAATAAATAACTATGATTTATAGTAAAAACATAGTACCAGGCTAAAAAACAAAAACAAAATGTACATAACCAAACTGTGATGTATAGTCTCATGAAAATGTCTGTGTTAAAATCAGAAGGGTAACTAAATCATCATGAAGTATGTATATGGCCATAATAATCATACCTATATATCAACCATCTTTATATTAAACTGTAGTTGTTTACTCTGAGCTTCTTGTGAAAAAGGACCTCCCTTTCTGAAGAGCTTGCTTGAAGTCAGAACAAATGTCCATAACAGCTGCATCCCCCCTCTTTTTTTTCACCACACATGAATTAAGAAACCTATAAATAATTGTGAATTTTGTATCTTGGGGTCTCAGACCATACTGGACAGACTGTAGATCCCACCTGTTTCTCTTAATAAAGGTTGGTTTCTTTACCCAAAGTGACTATCCAGTTTCTTTCTTTTCTTCTTCTTCTTTTTTTTAACATTCCCAAATAGAGAGAGAAAATGAGGGTGTAGTTAGAACCATAAATATAGTGGGGTTGTATTTGGTGAGGACCCAGATATTGAACCAAGAAAGTTAGGAAGAAGTCAGAGAATAGATTTCAGAACTGGGTTAAGAAGAGAGGACATTACTCTTTCTTTGTATTGGGATTTATGGAGTAGACTGGTTGACCAATGAAGGGCTGGAGTTCTCTCTATTGCTAGCTTGCCAGTAAGGAAAACAATAAAGAAAACCAAAAACAGGGGGTAAACAAAATACACTCAATTTTTTTTAATATAGTCTGCTATTGATTATGAACAGCAGCTAAGTAGGAGAGTGAATGAATGCTACTCATTATTTGTTTCAGAGAAGAGAACATAGAAGATATGTCTCTGCATTGTTATTGATGAGAGATGGAGAGAAGTCAAGCACAACATGGATCAGCTCAACCTAACTTAGTGATGCAAACATCTTTTTAACCCTGAAGTGATACCCCACAAGGAACTTTATGCACAGTTCCTGAGACAGAAAGAAAACAAGTGTCTATAGTTCCAGAGTTGTGAATTGTCTTGGCCATATGTGTTCCATATATGATTGTTTATTGCCCTGGGGCTTCAGGTATGTGTCCATTCTCCCCACAGCCACTGTGTTCATCAGTAAGAGACTGGAATTAAAGTTTATTGATGGAATGCTATTTATATATGATATGCTTGCTTTTCATTTTTAGTAAATATTTTGGTTTGAGTCCCTTTATCAACCATAGATGATCCAAATGAAAAGTTCTTTACTTTAATAATTTAACTTGGGGAGTTTTTACATGAAAATAAAAGTAGTAATAAAACTAATGGTGGTAGTTTTAAAAGAACAACACTTTTGAAATTATCCAAATTATACCTTCAAAAGTGATGCTAGGGGGCAGCTAGGTGGTGCAGTGGATAGAGCACTGGCCCTGGAGTCAGGAGTACCTGAGTTCAAATCCAGCCTCAGACACTTAACACTTACTAGCTGTGTGAACCTGGGCAAGTCACTTAACGCCATTTGCCTCACTTTAAAAAAAAAAAAGTGATGCTAATGGGGGCAGCTAGGTAACACAGTGGATAAAGCACCAGCCCTGAATTCAGGAGGACCTGAGTTCAAATCTGTCCTCAGATACTTGACACCTACAAGTTGTATGACCCTAAGAAAGTCACAACCCTCATTGCCCTGAAAAATAAAGTGATGGTAATGATAATTAATAGTAATAATTTTTCACAAAAATAATTAATCTTGCCAATTATACAACAAAGATTTTTTAAATGTTCCAATTATAATTTTAAAGATGGAGGGTCCCCTTTCACCTCAAAGGAGCAGGTACAGCTTGATCTTATAAGCCTCACATTATAAGAGAAATTAACACAGAGGCAATAGATAGAATCTGCTTAGTAGTGGCATGAGAACCAGTAGTTGGTGCTAATACAGAGAGAAAATACGGTGAAGAGTCAATAGGACCTCTAAGTACACAGTACAAATCTCTATCAAATATGTTAACAATTTGACATGAATAGTAATCAGTCATGTTATAGTTAAAGGATCAAAAGTGAGTTATTTAGTATTAAAGAGTTTGCAAGGGAAGGATTGAAAGTTCAAGAAGCCTAGAATGTTGGGCAGAGCTCAGCTCAGGAAAGGCTTTAGAAATTAATCAGTCTTTATATTTGATCTGTGACCAACCTTAGCTCTGGAGAAGAGCAGAAAGTATTCACTTCTGTCTCTTTGGGTGTGAGACACTGCATATATCATCAGAATTGGTGAATATGATTACTTTCACTAAACTATTCTTTCTCTACTGATCTTTATTAAATTAAAATAAGTGTTACTCTATTAAACTGTAGGTCACTGTATCCAGAGGATGGAACCACAAGGAATGGCTCACTGGTAGAGAGCCCTATCATCATCTTTTCTTTTTATATCATCTTCACTTCCAATGTGAAAATTAAGGTGAGGTAAAAATTAAAGTGTCAATTTTAAAAAACTTAAACCAGGCAAAAAATAAATGAGGGTGCTAGGCTGGGTGATATCAAAAGTGAATGATCTAAGACTGAATAATCCTATCATTAAAGGAAAATAGGAGAGAGGAAAGAGAGGAAGGAAGGAAGGAAGGAAGGAAGGAAGGAAGGAAGGAAGGAAGGAAGGAAGGAAGGAGAGAGGGATGGAAGGAAGGAGAGAAAGAGAAAGAAAGAAAAAGGGAGGGAGGGATGAAGGCCTTTTCTCTTCTCAAAGAGCCCTGAGGGTCTTTCCCCAGAGGAGTTTCTGTATGAACTTGTCCCTAAGGGAATCTGTCTTCTCTTTCCTTTATCCTCCTTTGTCCTACTGTGCTCACAAGCATGATACAGAAGATAGACCAATGGTTAGCCAGGACTTCAAGTTTCTAATTCTCAGCATCCAGGCTGATGAAAGAGGCTCCATAGGATCATGGGAAAGGGGAGAGAGAGCTTGTGAAAAAGAATTAGCTCAAGTGATCTCTGAATTCCTTTCTCCTCTGTCATTTTATCTTTTCTAAGGAGTCTCATTTGCTATATTCTTTTATATTTGTTTTCCTTGCAAGATATTGTCCAAAGAGAACTGTCCTTAAACTCAGCTTGCTTATACTTTAATACTAATTGAGTTTCCAGGGCCAAAGAATTCCTCACCCAGTGGCTAGCCTTTTTGAGATGAGTCTCTGTATTTAGCCAGTCTGATCCTGAAAGGATGAATGCCCAGTCTATCCTCAGACCCATATTCAAAGAATACATAGTTCTGTGTTCCACTAACTGCCATGAGGGACTTGGGGTCAGCTCCAGTATCAGTACAAGATCAACTCCCATTCTTGTGTTTACTTAAGTTTCTATTCATTATGTAGCAGATAAGAGTAGAAGAAGCCCCTCCCAGCACAGGCTCCTCAGAGCTAACAACCACAACACACAAAGCTGGTTGATTAGCAAGTTGGTCTGGGGTCATCTAATGACCAGGGAACAGGCCAGGTGAGTGAAAAACCTGATTCTCCTTAAATCATACCACCTGGGACTTCTGAAGCTTGGGATACCGCAGCCTGAAAACAGTGCCCCACTTTAAGGAGCTAAAAGTCTAGTAAAAGAAAGGCAAGATGAGCCAACAGAGAAGGGTGAGTACCATAGAAAGTTTCTTCAGTAACAAGGAAGACCAAGGGGCACCCTCAGAGGAAGATGTCAACATCAGGGCTCCTATATCTAAAGCTTCCAAGAAAAATGTGAATTGGTCTCAGGCCATAGAGGTGCTCAAAAAGGACTTTGAAGATAAAGTTAGAGAGGTAGAGGAAAAAATGGAAAGAGAAATGAGGGTGATGCAGGAAAGACATGAGAAAAAAGTCAACAGCTTGAAAAGTCAAATTGGCCAAATGGAAAAGGAGATACAAAAGCTCTCTGATGAAAATAATTACATAAGAATTAGGATTGAACAAATGGAAGCCAGTGACTTTATGAGAAACCAAGACACAATAAAGCAAATCCAAATGAATAAAAAAATAGAGGGAAATGTGAAATATCTTCTGGGAAAAACTGCTGATCTGGAAAATGGGACCAGGAGAGTTCATTTGAAAATTATTGGTCTACCTGAAAACCATGATCAAGGAAAGAGCTTAGACACCATCTTCCAAGATATTCTCAGGGAAAATTGCCCTGAAATTCTAGAAGAAGCTAAAATAGAAATTGAAAGAATCCACTGATCACCTCCAAAAAGAGATTCCAAAAGGAAAACTCCTAGGAATATTATAGCCAAATTCCAGAGTTCTCAGGTCAAGGCGAAAATATTGCAAGCTGCCAAAAAGAAAGAATTCAAGTACTATGGAGCCCCAGTCAGGATAGCACAAGATCTAGCAGCTTCTACATTAATGGACCAGAGGGCATGGAATATGATATTCCAAAGGGCAAAGGAAATGGGATTACAACCAAGAATCACTTACCCAGCAAAATTCAGCATTATCTTTCAGCAGAAAAAAATGGGACTTTAATGAAAAAGAAGACTTTCAGATATTTGTGATGAAAAGACCTGAACTGAATGGCAAATTTGACTTTCAAATACAAGACACTAGACATAAAAAATTGGAACTGGGGGCATAGCTGGGGTCATACAGTGGGCAACTGTCTTGTGTCTGAGGCCGGGTTTTGGCTGGGATCCCCTGGGTCCAGGGGTGATGCTTTGTCCACTGTGTCACTTAGTTAGGTGGTGACATCTTTAGGGTTAAATTGAGGGGTGAAGGGAATTCACTGGAGGAGGGGGAAGGGCAGAAGTGAAATCCTACATGAAAGTAACAGGAAAAGGTTTATGGAGTGGGGGAAGAGATGGGAGAGGAGCAGGGCAGTAAATGAATTTTACACTCATCAGAAATGGCTCAAAGACCTTAAACTCATCAGAGTTGCCTCAAGGAGGGACTAACAGACACACCCAACTGGGTGGAGTAATCTGTTTGATCTGGGCAGTAAATGAGCCTAACACTCATCAGAATTGGCTCAAAGACCTCAATCTCATTAGAACTGGCTCAAGGAGGGAATAACAAACACACTCAATTGGGTGGAGTAATCTCTAAACCTACAGGAAAATAGGAGGGGAAAGGGATAAAGAGAGAGGGGCAAAAGAAGGAAGGGCAGAGTGGGGGAGGGGACAGACAGAAACAAATCCCTTTTGAAGAGTAATAGGATGAAAGAAGATGGATAATAGAATAAATATCATGGGGAAGGGAATAGGATGGAAGGGAAACAATAATAGTAATCATGAAAAAGAGAAAAGGGGGGAAATTGTACAAAAAATATTTATACCAACTCTTGGTGGAGGCTAAGAATTAAGAATCAAGGGAATTTCCATCAATTGAGGAATGATGGAAAAAGCTGTGCTATATTATTGTAGTGGAATGGCCTTGTGCTACAGGAAATGACAAACAGGACGATCCCAGAAAAACCTGGAAAGACTAATGAACATCAATGTATAGTGAAGTGAGCAGAGCTGGGAGGACATTGTGCATAGTGACAGCAGTATTATTCAATGAGCAATTGCGAATAACTTAACTACTCTCAGCAGTGCAATGATCCAAGACAATCCCAAGGAACTAATGAGGAAGCTTACTATGTACCCCTATAGAAAGAACTGATAAAAAGAACACTTGTGGATTGTATATATGTAACCTGATTGCGATCTTGGAGGGGGGGGGGAGGAAAGGGAGGGAGAGAGGGAGAAAAATTTGGAACTCTAAATCTTATGGAAATAAATGTTGAAGACTACCCTTACATGTAACTGGAAAATAAAATAAATGTTTGTTGCTGAAAAAAAACAAAAGAAAAAAAAAAGAAAAAAATTGAACCTATAGTGGAGAATCTCTCAAAAGAAGTAAAAGAGAGATTAATAGATCTGTAACATAAAATATTGGAGAGGAAAATTTATCAGTAAAGAAGCAAAAGGCAACAACAAAAAAAGAAGAAGCCCTTCCCATCAATGGACCATCTCCCCAGGATTATCCAGGGTCCTCTTTGTCCCAGTGACTCAGGTTCATGTTTTCAAGGTTATAATGTACTCAGTTGTAATAAACACTAAGGTGATAACCTAGGAATGATAGTACATATACCTGAGTTGACTTTGATTCTTTGGGGAGAGGGGCAAGGAGGGTTAAGTGACTTGCCCAGGGTCACACAACTAGTAAGTGTCAAGTGTCTGAGACTGGATTTGAACCCAGGTCCTCCTGAATCCAAGGTCAGTGCTTTATCCACTGTGCCACCTACCTGCCCCCTGCCTTTGATTCTAAAATCTACTTATCTTGTCCCAAACTCTCTGCTAACCTCCAATCTCATATCTCTGTCTTAATGTCATCTCAAAGTGAATGTCTAGTAGACATCTTAAAATAAACTCTAAAACCAAACACTATTTTTCCACCTAAATCTTTTCCCCCTACTATTTTTCTATTACTGTAGAAGGCAACACCATCCTCCCAGGCTTGGAACTCTTAAGGTCTAAAATTCTAGCTAGTCTGTCTAAAATATCTAATGAGTGGTCACCAATAAATTATAAGCTTTAGCAAGAGTTAGACTTTTAAGCATTTATTAAGGAGAATAAGAATTTGGTAAAGAGAGAGAGAAAGGCCTACATTCATCTGTCTATTAAAAGGAGAGCACATTTCTCACTCCCTTCTCCACCAGCATCCTCAGGAAAGAGCCCCAGTCAGAGTGCCAGGTTCCTCCCTTCTTCCTCCCACAAGCAGACATCACTTCCTGACGCCAAAGAAAAGACTCTTGGTCTTGCCCTCAAAGACCTTCACTTCTTCGTGGAGTTTTTCTACAGTAAGTCTCCAGTAGGTGGAGTCATTCCAATCATTACAGTCCCCCTTTGGTTCCTCAAGAAACGGGATGTTTCCTTGATGAAACAGTCAAAAATAACAGAATATAATAACCTATGCTAACTAACAATATGTTAATAACAATATAGAAAAGGGAGAGAGGAAAGTTTTGTACAGAGGGGCGGTTTTTTGTCCTCATGAACCGACGCTTTGACATTGGTCTTGCAAAGGGTGGGCCTCTGCAGAGAGTACATGTTACAGATGGTGTATATTATAACAGAAAGAGAAAAAGAAAAAAAAACCCCAACAACAACAAAACAAAACTGTTCATTTAAAGTCTCTGAAAGTCTTTTCTCAGATGTCCTCTAGGTGTAGTCATGGAATGGAAGTCTTTTCAGGGGTTCATGTGTGGATGCTGGTAATCAGCCAGGAAAATTTCCTACAAAATTGAGCTTAACACAACTTTAAAATAGCTTTGTCAATAATCAAATCAAACAATGAAAGTTCTCAAAAACATGTCTAAGGGAATTCAGAATCTTAGCTGTTACACATATATTAAAACAAAAATTGAAACATTCTTTAAAATTAATATTAATATAGTCCCCCCCTTATGGAGGGTAATTGAGAAGACAATTGCTGCGATATTCATTTTTTTAAAATAACTTTTATCTTTGTTTCATCACTTTTTGGATCATCTGCCTAATTATCCTCATGCCATTATGAGAAATTTTTAAATCTAAAATAATTGATAAGAGATGTCAAGGCCAAATTCAACATTGTTATTTATCATGACACCTGAGATAATTATGGGGGTTACCATAAAAGAACAGAGAAATGATGGGATATGAGCATTCTCATATTTGAGCAATATGTACTGCCCATGCAGTGTGCCAGGCTTAAAATAGGTGGATGGGATATATGTCCATGCCACCGAACATATTGGAGGAAACTGAATCAGACTTAATCAGATGCATGGGATTGAGATGTCCATAGCATCAGGCATGTAGGAGGGGGCATAGAAGCCAGGTGAAGTATGAGATGGGTGGGATCAAAGCCTCCAGCCATCTGTACAATATTGTGGGGAAAAAGAGAATAAAATATTAAACCAAGAGAATCCAACCTCAACATTTGTCAAAAGCCGTTCCCTCAGCCATACCTTGACTTCATGCATGTCTCCCCTCATGTGGCAGTTCAGTGTCTGCTCTTGCATGTATTCCTCTTGTGATTGGATGGCATCTTGGCCAACTGGCATCTGATAACTCAGAATAAAGGCAGTTAATGTCTTAAATGATAAATTCCCATAATCCAAGTCTCATATGGGTTTAAAAATTGAGGATAATAAATGATCGCAAAAAATGTGAATGTACCCTAACTCAAAATATAATATATAATTATGCAACAATTTCAAATAATACCCTTTTTTTTACTTAGTATACAATTACTTTTGTGAAAAATCAGAACATACTTAAATACAAGTTAAATCACAACACAATCTCAAAGAAAACTTTTTTTGAAAAAAGAAAACTTTTACAAACATTTCCCCCTCTTTTTTTTTTTGGAATATGCTTATCAAAAATAATACTTCTAGAATCAATTTACATTTGCCATGGCAACCAATTTGCCAAGGAAATGCTTTAAAGAGTTTGATCAAATAATCAGTTGAGAAAAAATAACAAAAACAAACAACTCAGGATATGGGAGCACAATATTCCCAGAATTAACATTGTATTATGAAATCAAAACCATCTTGCAATGTTTCAAAATTAGATAGATGGATGAATAGAAGAAAATACACATGGAACAATAAAAGACAATGAAATTCAAACTAGGGAAATCTAAATGAATATGAATGTAATATTAATAAGAGTTTTATATAATATAAACTTAATCACATGACTATAAAAAGCTTTTACAAATATTCTCCTTGCTTTAAAAACTAAGTATAAAACACAATCTCAAAAGCATGAAAATCTCTATGAAAATAAACCCATACCATTAATTCCAAAATGTAGATGTAATAGCATGGAAATCCTATGTGACCTCTGAACTGATACTATTACTCTGAGTGAATTTAGAACACTTTTGATTCTGATATCTAAAATCCCCAATACTCATATCAATACCTTGCTGCTTACTTCTACATTTATGTAAAATATATACCCTTCCATGGCAAAAGAAGTGGAGTCTTGAACTATGTTGATGATTGCCATTCTTATTCAGCTTAAGTTTTTCTTCTTTAACCCCTCTATATTGTCTGTCAGTCTTTTCACCATACAAATGCTTTATAAGGTTACTAATTAAAGACAAAAGCAGATTAGCAAAATTATGAACAAAACAAGCATATCTGGAATTTAAAGGGCTTTTTAAGGTTGTCTCAGAAGCACAGCCAGGCTAGGGAAGGACTAAGCCTGAAGCTGCAAATATAGTTAGAGAAAACTGCGCATGTGCATTAGATCTTTGGACTTCCCTGTCAGGGGAATCAATGGGCTTGGCCATGGGAGGAGTAGTGGGGTCTGGAGAGGAGGGGAGGGACCAGGGCAATTTGAATCATATTTGATTTTGAACTCAGGCCCTACCCCCACTGCTAGGGGATTAAAAGCTTCTAGAGGTTGGGTCATTGCCCCCAGGCATGCAAAATTAGAGAATCTCTCAGCATTAGAATTTGAAAAAATATAGGAGTGCGAAGCTTCTCTGAAAAAGCATGGCTAGGAGAGGTGGGGGATGGCTCCTCCAACAAAAATAAAAAGAAAAACAGAAAATCCACAAAAACAAAACATGAATATGATCTTATCTCCCATTTGTCTGGTTAAACAGACTAAAATCAAAAATAGGGTAATTAGGGAGTTTAAAAGGTCCATTTGAAAAAATTTAAAGGGACAACAACAGTTTAAAGGGACAGGGTAGGAGAAATTTCTTACCTAACCGGAAAATCAGAAGAGTGAGGTTCAGCTTTCCTCTTCATGGTCAGCCATCTGTTAAGGGCTAAAATTCTAGCTAGTCTGTCTAAAATATCTAATGTGTGGTCGCCAATAAATTATAAGCTTTAGCAAGAGTTAGACTTTTAAGCATTTATTAAGGAGAATAAGAAGTTGTTAAAGAGAGAGAAAGGCCTACATTCATCTATCTGTTAAAAGGAGAGCACAGGGGCAGCTAGGTGGCGAAGTGGATAGAGCACCGGCCCTGGAGTCAGGAGTATCTGAGTTCAAATCTGGTCTCAGACACTTAACACTGTGTGACCCTGTGTGACCCTCGGCAAGTCACTTAACCCCAATTGCCTCACCAAAAAAATAAATAAATAAATAAATAAATAAATAAAATAAAATAAAAGGAGAGCACATTTCTCACTCCCTTCTCCGCCAGCGTCCTCAGGAAAGAGCCCCAGTCAGAGTGCCAGGTTCCTTCCTTCTTTTTTTTTTAATGTATAAGGTATTTTATTTTTTCCGTTACATGTAAAGATAGTTCTCAACTTTTGTTTATACAAGCTTTACAATTTCAGATTTTTCTCCCTCCCTCCCCTCCCTCCCCCCCTCCCCTAGACAGCAGGTAATCTGATATAGGTTATGTCTATATATCTCTATACATATAGATATAGATATAGATATATACACACATATATATACACATAATAACATTAATCCTATTTCTGCATTAATCCTGTTACAAGAGAAAAAATCAGAGCAGTGATGCAAAACCTCAAAATAGAAAAAAAAACAGCACCCAAAACAAAAGAAATAATACGGTTCAATCAGCATCTATACTCCACAGTTCTTTCTTTCTTTTTTTTTCTTGGATTTGGAGATCCTCGTCTATCATGAGTTCCCTGGAACTCTTCTGTACCACTGCATTGGTGAGAAGAATATAGTCCATCACAGTAGGTCAACACTCAATGTTGATGATACTGTGTACAATGTTCTTCTGGTTCTGCTCATCTCACTCATCATCAACTCATGTAAGACCCTCCAGGTTTCTCTGAACTCTTCCTGCTCATCATTTCTTACAGCCAGGTTCCTTCCTTCTTTCTCCCACAAGCAGACGTCACTTCCTGATGCCAAAGAAAAGACTCTTGGTCTTGCCCTCAAAGACCTTCACTTCTTCGCAGAGCTTTTCTACAGTAAGTCTCCAGCAGATGGAGTCATTCCAATTATTACAGAACCTAGGTATTATCCTCATGTCTTCACTGTCCCTAGCCTCCCATATCCAATCTCTCTCTTTTTTTTTTTAGGTTTTTTTTTGTATGTGTGTGAGGCAATTGGGGTTAAGTGACTTGCCCAGGGTCACACAGCTAGTAAGTGTTAAGTGTCTGAGGCCAGATTTGAACTCAGGTCCTCCTGAATTCAGGGCCAGTGCTCTATCCACTGTGCCACCTAGCTGCCCCCTCCATATCCAATCTCTTACCAAGATTCCACCTCTGCAGCACCTCTCTAATATTCCCCCTTCTCTCCTCTGACACTGCTACCCCCTGGTGCAAACCCTCATCACCTCATGCCTGGACTGCTGCAATAGCTCCTGGGGGGAGGGGAGAGCTGCCTGACCCAAGTCTCTAACCACTCCAATCCAACCTCCATTCAGCCACCAAAGTAATTTCCCTATAGGGCAGGTCTGACCACATCAAGTCCTACTCAGTAAACTCCATTGGTTCCCAATCACCTTCAGGATTGTAAGGGGCTAAAATTCTAGCTAGTCTGTCTAAAATATCTAATGAGTGGTCACCAATAAATTATAAGCTTTAGCATTTGTTTAGACTTTTAAGCATTTATTAAGGAAAATATGAATTTGGTAAAGAGAGGGAGAAAGGCCTAGATTCATCTGTCTATCTTGGGGAGCTATAGTTCTCCTGCTCTGCTCTCCACAAGAGTCCTGGAGAAAGAGCATGAGGGAGCCATTTTTCTCCCCCTCTTCCTCCCACAAGCAAACATCACTTCCTGACACCAAAGATTCACATGTCTTGCCCTCAGACACCTTCTCTTCATGGCGGAGCTTTGCTATAGTAAGTCTCCAGCAGGTGGCATCATTCCAATCATTACAGTCCCCCCTTTGTTTCTTCAAGAAACACAGGGTGTTTCCTTGATGAAGCAGTCAAAAATAACAGAATATAATACAGTATGCTAACAAACAATATGTTGATAACAATATAGAAAAAGGAGAAAGAGGAAATTTCATCCAGAGGGGTGGTCCCTCATGAACCAGCACTTTGACACTGGCCTTCAGAGGGAGGGCCTCTGCAGAGAATGGATATTACAAATGGTGTACATAACAACAGAAGGGAATAAAAATCAACAAAACAAAACTGTTCGTTTAAAGTCTTTGAAAGTCTTTTCTCAGATGTCCTCTGGGTGTTCAAGTCACAGAATGGAAGTCTTTTTAGGGGTTGATGTGTGGATGCTGGTAATCAGCCAGGAAACTTTCCTACAAAATTGAGCTTAACACAACTTTAAAATAGCTTTGTCAATAATCAAATCAAACAATGAGAGTTCTTAAAAACATATCTAAGGGAATTCAGAATCTTAGCTGTTACACATGAAACATATAATAAAACAAAAATTAAACATTCTCTAAAACTTAATATTACTATAGTCCCCCCCCTTATGGAGGGTAAATTGAGAAGACAATTGCTGCGATATTCATTTTTTAAAAATAACTTTTATCTTTGTTTCATCACTTTTTGCATCATCTGCCTAATTATCCTCATGCCATTATGAGAAATTTTTAAATCTAATATAATTAGTAACAGATGTCAAGGCCAAATTGTATTTATCATGACACCTGAGATAATTATGGGGGTTATCATAAAAGAACAGAGAAATGATGGGATATGAGCATTCCCACACTTGAGCAATATATACTGCCCATGCAGTGTGCCAGGCTTAAAATAGGTGGATGGGATATATGTCCATGCCACCGAACATATTGGAGGAAACTGTGTCAAACTTAATCAGATTCATGGGATTGAGACGTCCATGGCATCAGGCATATAGGAGGGGGCATAGAAGCCAGGTGAAGTATGAGATGGGTGGGATCAAAGCCTCCAGCCATCTGTACAATATTGTGGGGAAAAAGAGAATAAAATATTAAACCAAGAGAATCCAACCTCAACATTTGTCAAAAGCCGTTCCCTCAGCCATACCTTGACTTCATGCATGTCTCCCCTCATGTGACAGTTCAGTGTCTGCTCTTGCATGTATTCCTCTTGTGACTGGATGGCATCTTGGCCAACTGGCATCTGATAACTCAGAATAAAGGCAATTAATGTCTTAAATGATAAATTCCCATAATCCAAGTCTCATATGGGTTTAAAAATTGAGGATAATAAATGATTGCAAAAAATGTGAATGTACCCTGACTCAAAATATAATATATAATTATGCAACAATTTCAAATAATACCCTTTTTTTTACTTAGTATACAATTACTTTTGTGAAAAATCAGAACATATTTAAATACAAGTTAAATCACAACACAATCTCAAAGAAAACTTTTTTTTGAAAAAAGAAAACTTTTACAAACATTCTCCCCCCCCTTTTTTTTTGGAATATGCTTATCAAAAATAATACTTCTAGAATCAATTTACACTTTCCATGGCAACCAATTTCCCAGGGAGATGCTTTATAGAGTTTGATCAAATAATCAGTTGAGAGAAAAAAATAACAAAAACAAACAACTCAGAATATGGGAGCACAATACTCCCAGAATTAACATTGTATTATGAAATCAAAGCCATCTTGCATTGTTTCAAAATTAGATAGATGGATGAATAGAAGAAAATACACATGGAAGAATAAAAGACAATGAAATTCAAAGTAGGGGAATCAAATGAATGTAAATGACTAATAATATTAAACTTATTAAATGAATATGAACTTAACATTAATAAGAGTATTACAAAATATAAACTTGATCATATGACTATAAAAAGCTTTTACAAATATTCTCCCCCTTTTTCTAAAAAAAAAACTAAGTATAAAACACAATTTCAAAAGCATGAAAATCTCTATGAAAATAAACCCATAATGTTAATTTCAAAATGTAGATGTAATAGCATAGAAATCTTTATGTAACCTCTGAACTGACATTATTTCTCTGAGTGAATTTAGAACACTTTTGATTCTGATATCTAAAATCCCCAATACTCATATTAATACCTTGCTGCTTACTTCTACATTTCTCTAAAATATGTCTTCTTGAAATATGACGATTGTCATTTTTATTCAGCTTAAGTTTTGCTTCTTTAACTCCTATATATTGTCTGTCAGTCCTTTCTTAAAACAAATGCTTTATAAGGTTACTAATTAAAGACAAAAGCAGATTAACAAAATTATGAACAAAACAAACATATCTGGAATTTAAAGGGTTTTCCAAGGTTGGTTTGGGAGAACCACAGCAAGTCAAGTCAAAATCACAGCTTAGCTTGGGAAGGGCTGAGGCTGACTGCTTCAGCAACTGAGTAGAAGCTGGTGGATTAGATTTTGTGACCTCCTGGGCAGGAGGATCAAGGGGCTTGGCCTTGGGAGGAGTAGGAGGTGGTGCCAGAGGAGGGGGAGGAGGTGGGGTCCCTAGAGGAAGGGAGTGGACCACCTCTCCCACATGGTACACAGCCAGGAATCGAACTCAGGCCTGATTTCCCCTTCCCCCTCTTCTAGGGGATTGAAGGCTTCTAGAGGCTGGGTTGTTGCCTCCAGGCATGCAAAATTAGAGCAACAATTAGTGTTAGAATTTGGAAAAGCTGCAGGAGTCAGAGGTTTCTCTAAAAAAAGCATGGTTTGGAGAGGGGGAGGTATGTATATTCCCTTGTGTGAGCACCTTGCTGGCTCTTCTAACCAAAATAAAAATAGAAAATCCACAAAAACAAAGCATTAATGTGCTCTTATCCCCCATTTGGTTAAACAGACTAAAATCAGGAACAGTGTACTTAGGGAGTTTAAAATGTCCATTTGAAAATTAAAAGTGAGAACAGCCTATACATAGCAGTACTTTCCAATTTAAAGGGACAGGGTAGGGGAAATTTCTTACCCAACCCGAAGATCAGATGATGGAGATTTCAGCTTTCCTCTTCATGGTCTGCCATCTGTGAGGGGCTAAAATTCTAGCTAGTCTGTCTAAAATATCTAATGAGTGGTTGCCAATAAATTATAAGCTTTAGCAATTGTTTAGACTTTTAAGCATTTATTAATGAGAATAAGAATTTGGTAAAGAGAGAGAGAAAGGCCTAGATTCATCTATCTATCTCAGGGAGCTACAGTTCTCCTGCTCCACGCTCCACAAGAGTTCTGGCAAAAGGGCATGAAAGAGCCAGCCTCGCCCCCTCTTCCTCCCACAAGCAACCATCACTTCCTGACACCAAAGAGCCACATGTCTTGCCCTCAGATGCCTTCTCCTCATGGCAGAGCTTTGCTACAGTAAGTCTCCAGCATGTGGCATCATTCCAATCGTTACAGTATCAGGTATTAAATTCTCTGTGTGATATTCAATCTTTCATAATCTAGCCATTTTGTCCTACCCCAACCTTTCCAGCTTCCTTACACTTTACTCCCAGCCAATCCAGTAACACTAACCTCCATGGAGTTCCACAAAAACAGCATTCCGCATTGTGACATTTAAAACTTAATGTGCAGCCTCAAACACTTAACACTTACTAGCTGTGTGACCCTGGGCAAGTCACTTAACTCCCAATTGCCTCACTAAAAAACAAAACAAAACAAAACAAAATAAAACAAAATTTAATGTGGTTGCTATTCCTGTCCCAAGTGTAGGAAAATTTAGCTGGGGTTTCTAATATATTTGTTACTTAGAAATTAGAGGCTACAGCACCAGTTTGGGGCATGAAGCATTTATTAAAGTATATTAGATGTTAGTAAAGAGAGAACACATGCCTCTGAAAGATAGGAAAGCCTAGAGAAGAGAGCAAATGGAGAACCCTAGAGGGCTGTGTCTGCACTCACCCAATTCTGCCACCCAAGAGCCCATGACTCTTGGCAAGCTCACTGAGGGCAGGAGCACAGCCCACCCATAAAACATTGTTCAAAGCTCATTGGCTAGCATAACTCAAATCCACTGGTTCACTGGATATGAGGGCAGTTCAGTGCAGTCATGCTGATGTCAGAGCCCAGAGAACAGGTCCTCTGGTAGCCTGCTCCTGGTTTGCTGGGGCTGGGGCTGGGTCTGTGCTGTGGTTGGGTCTGTGCTGGCACAACCTGTCCTAGGCTGGCCTTCACTCTCACTCTGGTACAACAGATCTTTCCTGCCAACCTTCTAAGTTGTCTTTAGCTGCAAAAGTATTTCACCTTGCCCATTTGTGGGTTCTGCTGCTCCAGGAGTTGTCTTATGGCATTATTTGAAAGTATGTGGCAAGGTCTTGGGGAGAGTTCAGGCAAGTCACTGCCTTTCCTCTGCCACCTTGTCTAGGTTCCCCATGCCACCCCAAAAAATTATTTTACAAAGTTGGGCCAATAAGTAATCTCATTTAGACTTAGTTTTGTGTGAATTTAATAGGTTAGTGATTAGCAGCAGAAATATAACTATAAATTCTTGGGCCTGGGGTAACTACCAAAAACTGAACCTGGGTCAATCTTACCCTAAATTAAGTGGGGAGGGAAGAGGGGAATGATGGGGAAGGCTGGGGACTGGGGGAAGTCCTACTTTACCTTCCATCTTGTATTTCCCTAGATTCACTGAGTAAATGTATGATTAAGGTCCAAATATCTGTTTTTTTCTACAATCCTAAAGGACTCCAATTTTGGTAAGAGCCCCCTAAATCCAATGCCCTGAGGCAAAGTCCCCACCTCTCTACCCTCTTTATGTCTCTGCTTACCTCCTCCTTAGTTCTTTTTCTTTATACAAATTCCAGTACAGAAATGATGACCATGTTGAGAATGATGATAATTCTGGGTTGAAAATTACTATGCAGTGAGCACAATGCATCAGTGGTGTCGGTGCCTGGTTTTTCTTCAGATAAACCCTGGGCACGACAGCTAGGAAGACAGAGGAGTATACATATCATTGAACATGAATTCATTCCCATCAGCCCAGCAAAACTGAGTGATCCAACTCCTCCCCCAGCTGCAATTAGTCATGCAACTCAGAAGCAAAGAAGCTTATAGCAAGAGGGACAGAGTATCCCAAACAGAGGGAGAGAAGTGGGGCCAACTCTGCCTTCATTAACAATCTAGATAAAGTCAGAGGTGCATACCTCCCAAATTCCTAGATAACACAAAAGGCTAGGAGGGAGGGCATCCACATTGGATTGGCTAGAAAGCCAGTGTGTCCAGATTCAGAATCCAAAAATATGTAGACAAATCAGAACCATGAGACAATGCTGTTTTGTTTTGTTTTTGAGGGGCCCAGTACTGCAGTTTCATCAGCGTGGGGATTTTCCAGGTGTAGAAATGCCTTCCCCTGATTCAGGGATTATGAGGAATGGAGAGCCTTAGATTGTTGGCTGGGGCATGGAGAGGGTGTGATCTGCCTGGGAGACAGAGCTTACTATGTCTAAGAGAACTGGAGGCTTCACAAGTCCTGTGTCTTCCATAGCCTAACCTAACAGTAAGATGGAAATTAATAGGACTAAATGGAATCACTGTCTTATAATTGGGCAAAAGAAATAACTCCAAAAGATCATAGAGCCAGAGGTAGCTAGGTGGTCCAGAGGTCACCAGTGGAAAGAGAGCTAGACATAGAGTCTGGAACACGGGAGTTCAAATCTGCCCTCAGACACTTGAGCAAGTCCCTTAACCCCTGTTTGCCTCAGTTTCCTCATCTGTAAAATGAGGACAAGAACAGCACCTACTTCCTAGTGTTATGAGGATCAAATGAGATAATACCTAGAAAGTCCTATTGTTTTTGTTACTGTAACCTCTGTCCCAATGCCCATTAATAGGAGGCTTTCTCCTTACTACTAGAAAAGAATCTCCTGCCCTGCAGGAGTTGGCCAAGCAGAGTTGGTAGAACTCCCCCTCAATCAGTCCTCTTCAGGACTCCTCAAGCATCAAGTCTTCTTGGGGGCTCTTCAAGAATCAAATTGCTTCTGGCTTCCAACGTCAAGAGGGAAATGGAAGAGGCCAACCCCAATTCAAGCTGTTGAAGGAAGAGACTCTGGAAACACCCAAGAGGAGCCACTACCCAGCTTGCTACACTAGAGACTTGGGGGAGTTTCCCCTTGGATGAGATCTAGATCTCTCTCTTGGTTGAGCTGAGTTATGTTGCTCCCAGTGGGAAAGCCCCTTCTTCTGTGTTATCTGGCATGTATTCTATCTCATTTGATCTCTCTTTGGCTACAATTTAGATCAGTGGGTTTCTTTGGATTTTTTTTACTATGTGTCTTCATTGTGGAATAGGTATTAGGTGGGAAGAGGGTCAGGTTTTAGATAGAAAGCTTAGGGTTTCCCTTGCTCCTCCAAAATCAGATAAAACAAGCAGAAATTAGATTGAAACCAGTCATATCCCCTAGAATAAAAATATTTAAAGGAACAGATAGTCATAATTCTAGCCTTAGGAACAGCTAGGTGGCGCAGTAGAAAAAGCACTGGCCCTGGATTCAAGAAAACCTGAATTCAAATCCGGCCTCAGACACTTGACACTTACTAGCTGTGTAACCTTGGGCAAATCATTTAACCCTCATTGCCCAGCAAACTAGATAGATAGACAGAGAGAGAGAGAGGTAGATAGATGGACAGATGAATGGATAAATGAATTAATGAATAAATAAATAAGTGAATAAATAAATAAGTAAATAAATGAATGAATAGATACATAGATAAATGAATGAATGAATAGATGAAAATATAATTCTAGCCTTGTACCCCTTAAGTCTGAGAAGAAAAAAGTGATCTCTGGCCCCAACTTACTGCTCCTGCTCCTGGCAAAAATTAGTCTTCCTTGGAAAAGGGCAAGTGAGAGAAAAGGCTAGAGACGTCTGTTCTTCCTCCATCTGAACCACATGACAGCCCACACCACTGGTGGACCTTCCCTATGTATATAGGTTTCTTAATCTCTCTCCTGTCTCTGTCTCTTTGTGTCTCTTTCTCTACTTGGGATCTTTAAGATTATATAAATGTCACTATTACAAGAGTTCCCCTTCCTCCTGAAAAATGAAAAAGTGAAAAGAACTTAGTTTGAATCTAATTATATCCCCTAAACTAAAAACATTTAAGAGAGTGTGTGTGTTTGCCTGTCTGTATATGTACAAATACACATATACCTACATATAAAATATATACATGTCTGTGTGTATATGTGTATTATGCATGTTTGTATGTATGTATATGTATATAGTCTTAAAGATTCCAAGTGGAGAGACAGAGACAGAGATAGGAGAGAGGCTGAGAAACCTCTATAAGTAGGGAAGGCATATGTGTGTGTATGTGTATATGTGTGTATGTATGTATGTATGTATGTGTATGTGTATATTATATAGTCTTGAAGATTCCAAGTGGAGAGAGACAGAGACAGAGAAAGGAGAGAGACTGAGAAACCTCTACATGTAGGGAAAATATATGTGTGTGTATGTGTATATATTTGTATATATGGGGATTCATGTATGTTGTATTATGTATATGTATGTATATATGTATGTATTCTTTTAGCTCCAGGGTCTGTACCTTTTCCACTCTACCATGTCACCATCCTGGGAAAGAGATGGGACTAGATAATCTGAAAGGGTCTCAGAGTATGGGCTCCCTGAACACTCCATGTGAGTCAGCAGCGCAATTGGAAAACCAGTCATGGTGGTTCTGCCTTAGACTACATTGGAGGGGTTAGAATAAAGGAAGTGCTGTAATCCCTATCCATAGTCACTGTCCTGGTCAGCCCATATCTGAAGAGTTGATTTCAGTGCCCCCATTTTAGGAAGTTCCTTAGTTAGCTGGAGAATTTCCATAAGAGGACACTACAGGACCATAGATTTGAAATAAACAGGATTTAAATTGGTTCTTTGGCTGGGCCCCTTCATTTATAAATGAGGAAATGGGGCACATCAAGTTCAAATGACTGATAATGACAGCTGGCATTTACATAGAACCTCCCATGGCCAGCACTTTTTCAATATTACCTCACTGCCAAAGATCGATGGGTAGCACCCATGGCATTTGAACCCAGATTCTCCTGATTCCAAATCCCTTTCCATGGTACTGGGGTGTCCAAGTTCCAAACTATGCATGTGAGGAGCTACTGAAAGATGATTTGGAGAGGTCAGAAGTTGTCTCAAGCATTTAAAGGGAAGTAGAAGAAAAACAAACTTACTCAGCCTGACCCCAGAAGGTAGAAACTGGAGTGATGGAGAGAAGTAACAGAAAGGCATGTTTTAGTTCTGTTTAAGGGGGGAAAAAACGTAATGGGAGCTATCCAACAGGAGGAAGAGCAGAAGAAAATGCAGACAAGCAGAAAAGCTTTAAAAGCCAAATGTTGAATTTCTTTTATGCATAAATGGAAAAGCAAGCTGTATATAGAATAGAGATTCATCATTTCCTGCACATTCAGAGGTGTGTTGGCTTCAGCTCAAACTGTAAGCCAATTGTTAAATTGTTAAACTCATGCTTCAGAAATTGGCAAACACTACAACTTAAGGCTAAATTCATTATTTTGCTGAGTGTCTAGACTTAAGAAATGCTGAGGAAGATGTTAATGATACAGAATAAACTTAAAAGTATGTCCCATGTATATTTCTTTCCTAGAGATACAGTTATTAAACACTTACCTGCACTCCCTGTGGACATTTCTTGTTGTGTGTTTGTTTGTTTTTTCCTGTTCTAGGTTGTATATGGAAGCATTGGTTTTATTTGGCATTTGTTAAGGTCAGAATTTTTGTTTAAAACATTATAAATGGGGGTAGCTAGATGGTGCAGTGGATAAATACCAGCCCTGGATTCAGGAGTACCTGAGTTCAAATCCGGCCTCAGACACTTGACACTTACTAGCTGTGTGACCCTGGGCAAGTCACTTAACCCCCATTGCCCCACCAAAAAAAAAAAAAACAAGAACCAAAAACAAACAAACAAAAAAACATTATAAATGGGAGCAGCTAGGTGGCACAGTGAATAGAGCACCAGCCCTGGAGTCAGGAGGACCTGAGTTCAAATCTGGCCTCAGACACTAAACACTTACTAGCTGTGTGACCCTGGGCAAGTCACTTAACCCCAATTGCCTCACCAAAAAGAAAAAAACAAAACATTATAAATGAACAAGCAAAAAGAATGAACCACCAAGTACCAGAGAGTGTTTTATACCTACTTCGTCCATGACAGACAGTAGTGAAGGGGCCTACTGGGCGAAAATGTCCCTGCTGGGCATCTTTCACAGATGGTGTTTTTTCTCTGTGTGCCTTAAAGAGGAGATAAGGGAGATTTGATGCTGAGCATATCAATAGGATCAGAGGAAAACATGGCTGCTAGAACTGTGTCCCTGGGTTGTTTGGTCCCTTCCCTGGAAGCTGTGTCAGAGCAGTGTATTGGGGACATCTCTATGATATACTCCCTAGGTCTGTGGCAAGAAATGTGCATTTTTTAAAGTAATAAACATTTTTATTAATAGTTTGATGTTCCAATTTTTTCCCTCCTTCCCTCCTTCCCCTTCCTGCTCTCTGAGGTGGTAAGCAAACAAATATAGGTTATACATGTACGATTATGTAAAACATTACCATATTAGTCATTTTGTATAAGAAAACTTGAATCAAAGAAAAAAATGAAAGAAAGTGAAAAATAGCCTGCTTCAGTCTGTTCCATCAATATCAGTTCTTTCTTTGGAGGTAGAAAGTATGCTTCATTAATAGTGTTTTGGGATTGTCTTGGATCATTGTATTGTTGAAAATAGTTAAGTCATTCACAGTTTTCATCAAGTAATATTGCTGTCTCTATGCACAATGTTCTCGGTTCTGCTCACTTCACTATACATCAGTTCATACTAATCTTTCCAGGCCTTTCTGAAATCATCCTGCTTGTCCTTTCTTATAGCACAATAATATTCCATCATCATCATATAAGGAATTTAATTTTTTAAAATATATTTTGTTTTTGCATCACCTACATTACCCAATTTTTTTTCCTCTTACTAGTAAATATTTAACAACCAAAGCTTTGTGGGGGAGAAAAAAAAAGGAACATAGGATGCATTTTTGTGGGTTGTTTTATATTACACAGACATTACTAAAAATTTCCCCATCACTTTCTTAGATCTAAGCAATTAACAATTCTGTAAAATAAGTCCTGATTTATATTATTTGCTCATTTCTGAGGTGCCAGTGCTCACATCGAAAATTTATCAGTCAGCTCTTGGGAGAGCAGTTGAGGCTGACTCCAGCATAGCCCTTTTGGCCTTATCTTAACCCAGAGAGATGTCTCTTATAATGGAGAATCTTTTAAAAGGGAAGAAAAAAAAAACAGTTCAGCAAACTAATCAACCTATCAAAAAAGTGTAACATTATGTCTAGTGTTCTATACCCATAGCTCCCCCCCCCCCCCCGCACTTCTACAAAGAAGCTGGAAATTGAAGATGTTAAAACAGCTAGGTAGCTCAGTGGGTAGAGAGGAGAGCCTGGAGTCAGGAAGCTTTTAGCTCAAACCCAGCTTCAGACACTTACTAGCTGTAGCTTACTAGCTGGGCAAGTCGCTTAACCTCTGTTTGCTTGTTTCTTTTACTGAAAAAAGGAGATAATCATAGCACCTATCCCCTAGGGAATATCTGTAAAGCACTTAGCCCAATGTCTGATACATAGTAGTGCTATGTAAATGTTTTTTTGGTTTTTGGTTTTTGGTTTTTTTAGTGAGGCAATTGGGGTTAAGTGACTTGCCCAGGGCCACACAGCTAGTAAGTGTTAAGTGTCTGAGACTGGATTTGAACTCAGGTCCTCCTGACTCCAAGGCCAGTGCTCTATCCACTGCACCACCTAGCTGCCCCAGTAAATGCTTTTTTGCTTATTATTATTTTTGTTATCTGAAACCATACAAATGATTTTGCCTATTTACAGGATCATGGCATTAGAGGGGACCTTAGAAATCATTGATTCCTACTGTCTCATTTTACAGAAGAGGATATTAAGGCCCAGAGAGGTCAAGTAAGTGACTTATATGGTCATATAGTTACTTCTTCAATATTTGAAGCATCTTTGATTTGGGCAGCTTCGGTCCTCTCTCCACAAGTGCAGGTTGTGATCCCCCTCTATTTTATCAGATGGCTTTTCTGAGTTGTATCTGAAACATCCATCCCCTGAGGCCTATGTGGAGCTAAGTCCTGCTGTACTTAACTAGGTATGACTTCAGGAAACAGACTCCCAGAAAACCAGACCCCTGTTCCTATTTTTGAAGTCTCCAACTCCACAGAATTTGAACTCTTTGGTGACCACCTTCAAGAACCCAAGGGTACATCATACACCAATAAGAGAAGCAACGAAGAAAATGCCAATCAGATTAGTGGATAGAGGAAGAGTTTATGAGCAAATAAGGGAGAGGAATGATCATACCAGATAAAATGGATAGTTCTGATTATGTAAAGTGTAAAATTTTTTGCACAAACAAAACCAATATAGTTAAAATTAGAAGGGAAGAATATAACTAGGGACGGGGGCGGGGGGATATCTTTGCAGCAAGTTTCTCTGATAAAAGTCTCATTTCCAAGATAAATCTGATTCTAATGTATAAGAATAAGTGCCATTCTCCAAATGATAAATTATCAAAGGATAGGAATAAGCAGCTTTCAAAGGAAGAAATACAAGCTATCAATAACCATGTCTTTTGTTTGTTTTGTTTTGTTTTGTTTTGTTTTTTGTGGGGCAATGAGGGTTAAGTGACTTGCTGAAGGTCACACAACTAGTGTCAAGTGTCTGAGGCCAGATTTGAACTCAGGTCCTCCTGGATCCAGGGCTGGTGCTTTATCCACTGTGCTACCTAAGTGCCCCCCTTAATATCTGTGATCCTATATCCCCAAATAGCTCAAAGAAAGAGGAAAAGGAACCTATATATATATAAGCTTATATTTTTATGCACACATAAATGTACATGAATGTAAGGGAATAGTATTGTACCATAGGACATGATGAAATGGAAGATTTCAGTGAAACATGAGAAAACTTGTAAAAATTTGTTCAGAGTTGAAGTGAGCAGAACCAGGAGAACAATTTATACAGTAACAACAAAATTGGAAAGAGAACTTTGAAAGATTTAAGAACTTAGATCAGTGGAATAACAAGCTACAATTCCAGAGGACTTATTTAAACAAGCCGCCCATCTCTTGATGAAGAGGTGATGGACTCAAGGTGTCAGAGGAAACAATAATATATTCTCTTTCAATATGGCTAATGAATGGATATGCTTCATTTGACTCCATAAGAAATTTTGCTATAAAGCTTTGGTTTTTCTTTTTCTTTTTCTTTTCCAGTGAGGGAGAGAAGGTAAGAAGGAGAGAAAATAGGATTTTGTCAATTGAAAAATATCTCCAGGGCAGCAAGGTGGTGCAGTAGATAGAGGACTGGCCCTGGATTCAGAAGGACCTGAGTTCAAATCCGGCCTCAGACACTTAACTCTTACTAGCTGCGTGACCCTGGGCAAGTCACTTAACCCCAATTGCCTCACCAAAATATATATATTTCCTTTAAAAAGGCAAAACAGGGGGCAGCTAGGTGGCACAATGGATAAAGCACTGGCCCTGGATTCAGAAGGGCCTGAGTTCAAATCCGGCCTCAGACACTTGACAGTTACTAGCTGTGTGACCCTGAGAAAGTCACTTAACCCCCATTGCCCTGCCCCCCCCCCAAAAAAAAGACAAAACAAAGATTCAGAGCTACTTTTACCACCAAAGCAAACTGGTAGAGGACACTAGTGGGGAGGCCTTGGTTGACTTTTCCCAACTCTACCTAATTCCAGCTTTGCCCCAGGCTTTCTGAGTTCTATAAAGATAAGAAAGGACCTCAAACCAGACTTCATTATAATGGAATCATAAATTTCCATCTGGAAGAGACATCAGAGGTAATATATTCCAACTCCCTTATTTTATAGATAAGGAAACTGAGAGCTAGAGAAGTCAAGTACCCTCAGAATCACATTGACATTAAGGGCAAAACTGAGTTTTGAACCCAAGTCCTCTCACATCAGTTCTAACCATCTTCCCATTGTACCAAAACTGCCTCTTTTGAGGCAGCCAAAGCTGAGGGAGGACTGGGAATTTCTCATGTTTCCAGTGCGGCAGTCTGAAGTAAGCATAGTTCTGTGTCCCTGGGTTGGGTGGTAATGGAGCAGGCTCACCTCTAGACTTTACATATTGGCCAAGGCTGCAGTCTCTGTGAGCAATACACATCTCACAGTCATCATCTTTCATGCTGGCACAGAAATAGCCTGGAGAACAGCTACACACAGTATTGGATGTAGATGAACATTCCTTTCTGGTCAGAAAGCCAAGTGCTAAAAGAAAGAACAAGAGGAAGAAGGAGACTTTAGGTCAGTCAGTCAATCAACAACTATTCTGGACCTACTATGTTCAGGACACACATTACAAAGAAAGGCAAAAGACAATCCTTTCTTTCAAGGAGCTCACAGTCTAATGGGAGCTACAGCAAGATACATTGTAGGGGCCAAATTTAATATGTGGAGAGTTAACTGGGTGGCTCACCATAATATTGGGGTTCAGAAAATAATGAGGGACCTCTAGGTCCAAAACTTCCTCCCCTCCAAACTGCCTTCTTAGTTATTTCTCCCAGGCCAATAAGAAAGGAACTTAACAGCCTCTTTTCCACAAACGAATCAGGTTTTATTAATGAGAATAAAATACACAGCAAAGGTGAGATTAATAAAGTCAAGGACAAAGGAAAAGGGAAAGAGAAAAAATGGATAATCCCCCTAACTCTAACAAAAGCCTATACAATCCCCAAACTCACTTCCAGCTCAGCTAATTCAAAGAGCCCGGCTTGTTTTATTAATTCACCACCTGGGGTCCATAACTTCAAAAGGAGACAGCTATGCAGTCAGGGCCCACAGGACAAACTGACAGGAAAAACCTCTCTCTCATCCGCTCCCAGAAGCTCACCCACCAGGAAAAGACAGAACTCACCTCAGCAAGCGTTTACTCTCCCTCCCCCCAAAAGGGGAGGTCCTTCATACTACCTGTGTAGAATGGTTCCCCTGCTGACATCAGCAGCATATGTCACTCTGGGCAGGCCAGGTGTGGCCTATATCCAATCATCCCTAGCTGGCATCTGCCAAATTCCATTATTTTACAACATCCCCCCTTTTGTTTCTTCGAGGAACACAGAGTGTTTCCTTGATGAAAAAACATGCAGGATAAATTGGAGATGATCAATAGAGTTAAGCGAGTTTGCTAAATTATTGGGGCCTAGGCTGGGTTTTCTAAATTATTTCTACTTAGATATTAATGGCTATTTGTATAATAATGGCTATTGCACCCATTTTGGCATTAAGCATTTATTATTAATTAATATTACTTATTATTAAAGTATTGACCATGTGGCATTTAACACAAGCAGGAGGAAAGCCCCATTGCCATTTTGTCTCTATATAACCTACTCTGTCCTAAAAGGAGAGCACTAACCAACCTGACACCAACTGGTGCCTAGAGTGCAAGCCAAGATGCTGGCGAACCTTGTGATCTCAGCTTTATACTCTTTTGATAGAGGCGGGTCACTAAATATTGATCAAAGCTAATTGATTAGCATCATTCAATTCCAGCAGTTAACATAACTTGGTGGGGGGGGGGGGGTCCATATTAACATTATCTCTACCAGATGACATCAGGGGGAAGTATGCAAAAGACCATCTTTCAAGGGCAAGGCAAGAGAAGTCAAGGTGTGGTTTGATCCCATCAATTCACTGAACTAGACAAAAGAGTATCTCCATTCATTTTGAACTGGCCCTGAACAGGATTAAAACTTCCTCCTGGGGAAGCTAGGTGGCACAGTGGATAGAGCACTGGCCCTGGAGTCAGGGGGACCTGAGTTCAAATATGACCTCAGACACTTGACACTTACTAGCTGTGTGACCCTGGGCAAGTCACTTAACCCTAATTGTCTCACTAAAAGCAAACAAACAAACAAAAAAAAAAACCTGCCTCCTGAGAATTGAACTTTCTGCAATGGGGGGGTGGGGTGGGTGGAGGAGAAAGCAATCCAACTAAAACTGGGTCCCTGGGTCCCTCCCCCCCTCCCCGAAATCCATTATTAATCATTATTTTCTCACAAAAGGCATTAGACTTAAGGGGGAATAGGATTAGCTTCTTGTAGAAGGTAGGATTTTAGCTAGGATTTGAAAGAAGCCAGGGAAGCCATGAGGTGGAAGTGAGGGGAGAATTCCAGGCATAAGGGATGGCCCAGGAAAATGCTCAGCTAGGAAGAACAAGGAGATCAGTGTCACCGGGTCACAGAGTATGTGGGGAATGAGGAGGGGGTAGAAAGTGTAATAGGACTGGAAAGGTAGGAGGGGGCTAGATTATAAAGGGCTTTGAAAATTTGGGTTTTGATCCTGGAGGTGATAGGGAGCCACTGAAGTTTACTGAGGAGGACAGTGACATGTTTGAACCTCTGCTTTGGGAAAATCATTTTGGTAGCTGAATGGAGGGTGGAATGGAGTGAGAAGAGACATGAGATAGGCAGATCCCCCAGCATATATTGCAATAATCCAGGTGTGAGGTGAAGATAGTCTGTGCCAGGGAGGATTCAATGTCCAACAAGAGAAGGGGAATGTTGCAAAGGTGAAATCAACAAGCCTTGTACATAGATTGCATATAGAGGGTAAGAGATAGTGAGGAACCCAGGATGACTTGGGATAGGAAATACATGGCCTCTGATGACAGCACATTGCACAGAACCTTAAGTGCTGGCTGCATCTTTTATGTTGTTTTTTCTTTCCCCAACCATACTAAGAGATCCTGGAGGACAACAACAACATCTGAGGCTTTCTAGTTTGATTTGTAAGCAAGAATGTCTTCTATATCATGCCCAATTAAGGGTTATCTATCCTGTACTGTGAAAGCTCCAGTGAGGGAGCATCCTGTGGTAACCCATACAACTTTGGGCTCCACTGCTGCCCCACAGATCCTTTGTGGCTGAGGGATCCTGGATGATCACTCTAGGCTGCTCTAAGACTATGACTTACAGACAAGGTGCCCACATTCTTTGATAGAAGGAGTTTCCTTACCTAGTCAAGTAAAATCACAGACCTCCACCACCCCCTCTAGTGGAGAACCTGTGTTTTCTTGGTTTTAATGCTTAGGTCAAAATTAGCACAAGCAGCAGAGAATGGATCAATATTTTGTTGCACCTCAGCTTCAGAGACTGCACTGAGTGCACAATCATCTGTAAACAAAAAAGCATGCACCAACTCTCCCTCCACTTTAGTCTTGGCTTGTAGCTTTTTCAGGTTAAATAATTTACCATCAGTGTAGTAGCTGGCCTTGATGCCATATTCATCCTCTTTGAAGGTGAACATTGCTAAAAATAAAATCATGCAAAAAATTATGGGAGAAAGCACATAGCCTTATTTTACTCCATTGATGATTGGGAAGGCAGGAGAGAATAATCCATTATCCGGAACCTCAGCAAGCACAGCATCATGAAATTGATCTAAAATATTGATGAACTTCTCTGGGTAAACAAATTTTAACATAATTTTCCACAAGCCCAAAGGACTGACAATATTAGAAGCCTTGCTTGGATCTAATGCTCCTGGCATTCGTCCTGGAGTTGTGGGGACACAAACATTATATTGACCCTTCCCTGGCACTTTCTGAAACCACATTGGCTCTCAAGTAGATAACTATCTTCCAGGTGCCAAGCACTGTGCTAAAAGCTTTACAAATATAATCTCATATGATCTACACAATAAGCCTAGAAGGTAGGTGCTGTTATTGTCCCCATTTTACAGTTGTAACAATTGGAATGATGCCACCTGCTGGAGACTTACTGTAGGAAAGCTCCACCATGAGAAGAAGGCCTCTGAGGGCAAGGCCATGTGGCTTGTCTTTGGTGTCAGGAAGTGATGTTTGCTTGTGGGAGGAAGAGGGGGCAAGGCTGATGCTCTGGGTCTCTTTCGCCAGGACTCTCATGGAGAGTGGAGCAGAACTGTAGCTCCTTGAGATAGATAGATGAATCTAGGTCTTTCTCTCTCTCTTTACCAAATTCTTATTCTCCTTAATAAATGTTTAAAAGTCTAAACTCTTGCTAAAGCTTATAATTTATTGGTGACCACTCATAAGATTTTAGATAGTATAGCTAGGATTTTAGCCCCTTACACAGTTGAGATAACTGAGGCAGACTGAGGTTAAGTGATGCCCAAGGTCAAACAGCTAGAAGCATCTGAGGTCAGATTTGAAATCAGGTCTTCCTAACTCTAGACCCAGAATTCTCTCCATTGTACCGCTTAGCTAACAGAACCCAAATCTCCTAGCCAAATGCATAGAGGATATGGTTCCCAAGGATAGAATGAGGCTGGTGACTTCACATAGCCCTGCCTCACTTAAACTCAATTCATTGATGTCATGATGTCACCTCTTGATGTCATGGTCCTCTTCAAGAAAGAAGGACAGGGGCAGCTAGGTGGTACAGTGGATAGAGCACCGGCCCTGGATTCAGGAGGACCTGAGTTCAAATCTGGCCTCGGACACTTAACAATTACTAGCTGTATGACCCTAGGCAAGTCACTTAACCCCAATTGCCTCACCAAAAAAGAAGAAGAAGAAGAAGAAGAAGAAGAAGAAGAAGAAGAAGAAGAAGAAGGAAGGAAGGACAAACAACAGCCAAGAGCTGGAAGGGAACTGATTTGTTATTGCCAAACCCTCTCATTTTAAAGATAAGCAGATTGAAGACCAGGAAGTTTAGTAACCTTCTCCTGATTTCCCTTAATGCTAGTGCCTCCTCCCGTATTATATCCAGTTTATCTTGCCTATATCATGTTTCTACAGAGGTATTTATGTTCTCTTCCCCCTTAGAAGCCTTTGGACTTTTCAAGGGCCTTTCTTGTTGTCCTCAGCACTTCACATGGTTCTTGACACATAGGAGGTGCTTCATTTATATTTAATGACTGGCTTGCCCAACATCATACAGATAGTGCATGGCAGAGGTAGGATTTGAACCCAGGTTCTATGACTTCTCATCTAGGATTCTTCCCAATGCATCACCTGGTGTCAATATATGGTGTGAAAACCTTTTCAGACTCCAAAAAAGGATGTGTCTAAGATGGGAGGAGGGGAAGCTGAAAAGCTGTGAGCAAGTGCTTAACTTGCAGTCGTAGGACTTGGGTCCAAATCCTGACTGCTATTTGGTGCCTTGTGACCTTGGACAGGTCACAACTTCTTTGGGGTCAATTTCTCAGTAAAATGAGGGTCCTCGATGAGATGATTTCCAACTCTGTATCTGTTATCTTGTACTCCCTTCCACAGGGGATGGAGGGGAGAGACCCTGAGGAGAACAGGTGGGCAGTTCCTTGGGGAAGCAGAAAAAAGTAAAATGGGGGAGCAAAAAGAGCAAGAAGTATCCCCAGTGTCAGTCAAGAGATTTGGCATGCTTAAGATTTCCCAGTCATGCAAAACAGCCTCTTCAAATAAAGAAGTTGAAATTCCAGAATACTTAGAGCCAAAGTGGATGAGGTAGGCAGCAAGGCCATCTCCACCATGCAGCATTCACCTGCCTTTCTGCCCCATTACATAACCAACAGGGATACCCACCCCCTTCTCCAGCTTAATGTAGCCCTGACCCACCTGGGCTTCAGGGGCAAAGTGGGGCAGGGTCATGGGCAAGGGATGTCCTCCTATCACTATGGGTGAAAATTCATCTTTAGAAATTCATTCCTTGGGGGCAACTAGGTGGTGCAGTGGATAGAACACCGGCCCTGGAATCAGGAGTACCTGAGTTCAAATCCGGCCTCAGACACTTAACACTTACTAGCTCTGTGACCCTGGGCAAGTCACTTAACCCCAATTGCCTCACTAAAAAAAAAAAAAGAAATTCATTCCTTGGGATGAACAGGAACATATTTTTGAAATACTCTAGGAAAGGGCAATATTAGCAGTGATCCACAATGTAATATGAATGAATTATGCAGCATAAATCCTCATTGGCAGGCAACTGAGAGCAGGGGATTCCTCAGAAGGGAGCAGAAAAATGGAAAGGTAATTTGAAATGCTACAATACTGGTAGGGGGGACAAGCCTAGCTGGGGGTTATAGGGAGAGATTTTGAGAAGATAGGAGAAAACATCAGGTCATGAGACTGCCCTTGTATCCCTATCACCAGAGGTCAGGAAGGTATAGATAGCCACATTTAAGAAGCTATCAGGGACCTAGGAACTAACTCAGCCTCTTTCACAAGTTCCTGAGGACTAGCTGTTCTGCTAACCCCCTTCAGAAACCTAGACATTTTAAATACTCCCTTTTGAGTTCCCTTCTAGCTTGGATAGTCTATGTTCTAGGGTTGTATAAGAGTGTGAATAAACTATCCTGGGTTTCTTAGGTGGGAAGTCCCATGCCCTAGAAACTTAGGAACTAGCCCAAACCCCTCATGTTATAGATAGGCAAACTGGCATCCAAAGAATGGATGTGACTTGTCCAAGGTCACACAAGGAAAAGCCAGAAATAGAACCCAGGTCTCCCAATTGCCAGTACAACACTCCCAGTGTCTCTCTTCCTAACCTGGTTCATCTCCTGCTCAGCTCCTGCTCTCTGGGTTGTCAATTTCACCCCTACCCCATCTTGTCTGGGTAGGTCCAAGACTGATGACTTTCTCAGGACCCAGTTCTCCCTTTGCCAGGGAAACTAGAGAACTCAGGAAAGAGACCAGGAGAAATTGGGCTTTGGCTTAGCTCCAGGATCCTCGATGACCCCAAGGCCTCTGAAGAGCTTCTTACCAGGGTCACAGACTTTACACTGGAGACACTTCTTCAGGACACTCTGCTGTGCTGTGTATGTCCCGGGTTCACAAGGCACACACGTGATGCCTCTCACTGTACGGCACGGCTCATGGACCCTGAAACCTAATGGTATCAAATAGTCAGCATTAAGAATAAGGAATAGGACCCCTCCCTGCAAGAGTCCCTCCACTCTAGCCCCCCTGGTCCCAGTACCACCCTGACACCACCATATCTACATTGTAGGCCAGAACAAGGAGGCTACCAAGGCCACCTATGAAACTTAGGATGGTTTACTATGAGAATAAGGATGGTATACATCCATAACCCAATCCATAGAACCACAGAACCCACACTGTCAAAACTGAAAGGGACCTCAGAACAAGGACTTAGAATGCCAGAATTAAAAAGAACTCTAGAACATAGAATATCAGAGCCAGGAGGGACCTCAGAACCTAGAATGTCAGAGGGAAGATGGAGCTCAGGACATAGAATTCAAAACTTGGAAGACACCCTCAGGACACAGAAAGTTAGGGGTCACCTACTCCTATCTCTTCCTTTTAGAGATGAAGAAACTAAATGACTGGGCCAAGGTTACATAGGTAGCGAGTGGGCATTCCAGGAGTCAAACTGGTCCCTAAAATCCCATGGCACTCTGACAAGTGGGAACCTTAGGCCCTATCTTAGCTGGCCTCAATGGTCACTGCCATGGAGAAACAGGGAAAACACAAGAAGGGAATAGTAGGTTGTTGGGAAGTGAAGGTGGAAGTACAAGAGGCAGAATCAAAGTTTATTAGCCTTAGAGTTTATCCAGAATAGCATTCCTAAGGACACAGCAGGCAATGAAATATGCCTAAAACTGATTAATCACTCTCTGTCTGCAAGGCTTAATCTGAGCAGTGAGGTGACACAATGGATAAAGCACCAGTCCTGAAGTCAGGAAGACCTGAGTTCAAATTCAGCCTCAGACACTTACCAGCTTTGTGTTTCTGGGTAAGTCACTTAACCCTGTTTCCACAGTTTTCTTATTTGTAAAATGAGCTGAAGAAGGAAATGGTAAACCATTCCAGTATCTTTGCCAAGAAAATGCCAGATATGGATATGTAGAGTCAAACACAACTGAACAACAACAAATCTGCAAGGCACCAGATTTGCCTTGGGAATTAAAAGACAAAAAACAGAAAGTATCTGCCCTCAAGGAGATTACATTCTAACAGGGGAATATAATATGCCACTTTGAGGAGAGACTGGAATCAGAGAGACCAATTCAGAAGCTCTTGCCCAGATGAGAACTAATAAGGGCTTAAACTAGGGAGGAATCTGTATGGGATCACTATGTGTATGAATGTGAAAGATGTTGTGGAGATAAAATGGACTGGACTTGGCAACTGATTGAGTAGCTCTGGGGTGTGAGGATGAGAAAGAGGGAAGAAGTGAGAATGATTTCAAGTGAACGGATGTAACATCCCCAAGTGATGAGGAAAGCCCTTGGCAGGAATGGGTGATTATGATGAGTTTAATGAAATCAGTGCTCTAGGCAAAAATGACAAGTCTCTCCAGCAATCAACATTTGCTGAATAAGTGTTCTGTACCCCATCCGGCTCTGAAGCCCATGGGGAAGGCAGAGGAAATCAGAGATGTGCTCTGGGGGACTTCTCCACTTCTTTCTCTTAACTCATTGACTACCCATTGTCCTCCTTCCAATTCATACAGTCCTGCATTAAACTCCTTAAAGCCTTGGACAACCTTGGAGTTTTCTTTTTAAGGTCTCTTTCAGGAGGTGATCGATGGATTCTTTCAATGAATATTTTTTCTTCTATTTCTAAGACATTGAGGCAGTTCTCCTTGATAATGTGAAATATGCTGTCCAGGCTTTTTTTTTTTTTTTTTTGCCATATCCCTCAGGTAATCCAATTGTTCTGTTTGTTTGTTTGTTTTTGTTTTTGTTTCCATTTTTGCAGGGAAATGAGGGTTAAGTGACTTGCCCAGGGTCACACAGCTAGTAAGTGTCAAATGTCTGAAGTTGTATTTGAATTCAGGTCCTCCTGAATCCAGGGCCAATACTTTATTCACTGTGCTACCTAGCTGCCCCCCTCCAATTGTTCTTAAGTTGTCTTTCCTGGATCTATTTTGCAGATCTGTTGTTTTTCTGGAGAGGTATTTTATGTTTTCTTCTAACTTGTTTCTTCCCTCTTTCTTATCCTTTCAGCCCCATAGCTACTTTTATATTCTTTTGATTCTGCTTTACTTCTTCCTGATGTCTAATTGAGTCATTAGCTTCACTTGGGAAGTGAAGGTGGAAGTCCTAACTTAGTAAGCTAGTGGCACAGCAAGTCAGTTGTGAAGTCCCTAGCTTCAATGCAGAAGGCAATCTGCCTGCTGCCCAATCCTGATTCTTAAGGAATTATTTTCCCCAGTCAGCTTTTGTACCTTTTCCATTTGACCAATGGTACTTTTTCCAAGCTATTTGACTCTCCTGCACAATTCTCATTTTTTCCCAATTTTTTCTTCTACTTCTCTTATTTGATTTATGAAATCCCTTTTGAGCTCTTACAAAAGGACTTTTTGGTCTTGAAATCAATTCCCCTTTGAGGCTTCTAATGTAAGCATTTTGACATTGTCCTCTTTTGAGTTTGTCTTTTGGTTTTCCCTATTGCCAAAGTAGTCTCCTATGATGAAGTTTCTTTTCTGTTTCTTATTCATATTTTAGCCTATTTTGTGCATTTTAAGGTTGTATTCTCCTCCTGGGATACACAGTGCACTATCCCAAGGTTCTTTTGCTGGGAGCCAGGGGTCTGATCACAAGCTTTCTGCTCTGAGGTTACAACAGCTTGCAACTTGCTCACTACACTGGGATGGCCCAGCCTACTTGCACCTTTGGGGTAGTAGATACTCCAGCAGGCAGATTGCCTTCTGCATTGAAGCTAGGGGCTTCACAACTGACTTGCTGTGCCACTAGCTTACTAAGCTAGGACTGAGGGTCCTTAGTTGCTGATCTGTGCTGTGCTAAGAGCCTTCTGCTGGTTTTCCCAGACACCCTCTATGCTGAACTGGGCTCCCTTTTTTTCCGGGTGAGACAGACCTTTCCTGAAGACCTTCTAAATTATCTTAAGCCAGAAGATTATTTCACTCCATTTTTTTTAGGTTTTGTAGCTGCAGAATTCATTTATAGGCTTAATTTAATGTTTCCAAGGGAAATTTGGGAGATCTCAGGCAACTTCCTGGCTTCTCTCCACCATCTTTAGCTTTGGACAAACTATGCCTATCCATGCAAGAGGCATTCCATAAAAGCCTGCTGACTGAATACATTCATCCCATCCAACCCCTAATAAGGTAGTGAGCATTCCATTCCCCAAAGTATTCAAGAAGAGATTCCTATGTGGAAAGTGATCAGACTAGATTTCTTCCCCCCCTTCCCCCCCCCCACCACCCCATGGTCCCTCTAAGCTCTGAGATTTTATGGTTCTAGAATTCAAGTGGACACATGAAGAAAGGAAGAGGGTCTAGAATAGATAGACATTTACCAGAGTAAGAGAGTGATTTATTCTGGAGAAAGAAACTCTCTGACCTACCTGGTGGGCAGGTGGGGCAGCACTGCCCATCCACCTCAGACTCCCCGGCCATACACTTCAGTGCCTCCATGAAGGGGATGAGCTGAGTAATGATGAACATGATGAACATCTTGGGCAAAGAAAGAAAGAGGTAATGAGGGCAATGGAGATACCATGGTCTAGGGTGTCAGGAAGACTGGGCCCTAATCTTGACCCTGTCACTCACCATCTAGATGACCTTGGGCTGGCCACTTAGCCTCCTGAGGCCTCAGTTTCCCCATCTATAAAATGAGGGGGTTGAGAGATAGCACAATATAATGGAGAAAGCACAGGAATGGGAGCCAGAAGAGTTGAGTTGGAATCCTGCCTCAGGCACTTACTAACTTTGCTATCCTGGACAAGTCATGTAACCTTTCTTGGTCTCAGTTTCCTCATCTATAAAATGAGGAGATTAGATTTGAATATCTCCAAGATCCCTTCTATCTCTAGACCTGGGATCCTGTGGTTTAATCTCTAAGAGAATCTAACTAGTTTGTAACTTTAAAAAGCAGGAACCTGAAAAGGCTGGGGATGGAGGAGAAAGAAGGGAGCAGTGGAGGAGAGAGGGGCATAGATGCAGATATAATATGATTTTAATAACGATTAATTCACACTTAAGGAAGTTCTTTAAAGGTTCCCAGAGAACTTTACACACTTTTCATTTGAACTTTACCCCAACTCTGTGAAAGAGGTGCTATCATTATATCCATTTTACAGTTAGGGAAACCAAGACTGGAAGGGTCACCTAATAAATGTGTGAGGCTAGATTCAAATTCAGGGATTTCTGGCTCTATCCACTCTGCCCCTCTCCAAGTGATATTGCAGGATTCTTTCCCACAAGTGTGTTCAGAAACTGAGGCCATGAAAACAGTACAGGGTAGGTGAAATCCCTGCCAGATGGCTCTACAGGAGAATTATTGCCTCATCTGGCCTTGGTGATTATCAAACATGTCCCAACTAAAAGAGAAACAAGTATTTATCTCCAAGGGATTTGAAAATGAGAGGCTGAAAGGCATGGAATATACAATGACATAAAATACTTAGCCCAGTGACTGGCACAAACTAAGCATTTAATAAGTACTTGTTTCCCTTCATTCTTTTGTTTTTTGCATTTAAAAACGTGGTTCTGCATGTAGTCATAGGCCCCACTGAACTGACAAAGGCATCCATGCCCAGCTGTCGAAAACAACATTTAAAAACCTTTGATTTCTAACCTGCATCCTTTATTTTGGGGTAAGAAATTGCTCTTCAGAGAATTAAGGAAAAGTAAAAGAAAATTTTATTAAATACCTACTGTGTGTCAGTCGGGCAGCTAGTTGGTACAGAGAATAGAGCACCAGACCTAGACCTGAATTCAAATTGAGCCTCAGACATTTATGGGCAAGTCATTAAACCTCATTTGAATCAGTTTTCTCATCTATAAAATGAGATGGGTGGGCAGCTATGTGGCACAATGGCTAGAGTGCCAGACCTGCCAGCAGGAAGACTCATCTTCCTGAGCTCAAATCCAGCCTCAGATACTTACCAGCTGTATGACACTGGGCAAATCACTTAACTCTGCTCACCTCAGTTTCCTCATCTATAAAATGAACTGGAGTAGAAAACCAAGAAAACCCCAAATGGATCTTGAAGAGTCACACACCACAGAAACAACTGGATAACAACAAAAAGAAGGGGTTTGAGAGAAGCAATTATTTTTTATTGATAATCAATTATTAAATTATGACTAAGGTTTTTCCCTTTTATTTCTTCAAACAGGGACCAGCCCATGTAGGCCAGTCACTCAGTCTCTGAAGGACATTGTTTATTTTTTAATAATAATAAATATTTTTATTTAAATTTTTGAATTCCAATTTTTATCCCTCCTTCCCTCCCTGAGGCAGTAAGCAAACAAATATAAGTTATACAAGTACAATTATGTAAACCATTATTACCATATTAGTCATTTTGTATAAGAAAATTTGAATAAAAGAACTAAAGAAAGTGAGAAATAGCATGCTTCAGTCTGTGTTCCATCAATATCAGTTCTTTCTTTGGAGGTGGATAGAATGCTTCATCATTAGTCCTTTAGGATTGTCTTGGATCATTGTATTGCTGAGAATAGTTAAGTCATTCACAGTTCTCCATCAAACAATATTGCTGTCACTGTGCACAATGTTCTCCTGGTTCTGCTCACTTCACTATACATCATTTCTTATAAGTCTTTCCAGGCCTTTCTGAAGTCATCCTGTTTGTCATTTCTTATAACATAACACAATAATATTTCTTTGTGTGTGTGTGTGTGTGTGTTCAGTTTGTTTTATTTTTAAGGGCATGATTTTTGATTCAACTGCAAACTTGCATCAACATTTGCTTTATACGTCTTCAATACTTTAAGGTTCTGTGATTCCCTTTGTGGATGCTCCTACCATTTTCCATGCCTTAATCGATGACTTCATGAGTTTCTATAGCTAAAAAAAAAATCATTTTTGGATGTCTATTCTTCCAATGATGAACACTGAGATCTTGGCTAGGCTAGTTCTTGGGAAGTCATTTCCTTGGGTCTATGAGACCTAGAATTTGTGCTCAGCTTGAACAACCTTTGAGAATTCAAGGACATCTCATGCATCGAGATTTGGATCATAAGATTTGGGAGCTGGAGGGTACCTCAGGGGATATTTGAAGGAGCTGTTGTTCCTACTTCTATTTTTACTCTTCATATTTATAACAATGAGAGGCAGCATGAGTGGTTGCCAGAGAGCTGGTCTCAGAGTCAGGATGACCTGGATTCAAATCCTGCCTCTGAAAGACTGGTTGTTTGATCCTGGACAAATAACTCCCCTTTTCAGCATCCCAGGCAACTCTATTAGACTGAATAAATACCACCATCCAGGAATCAGCTGAGAACAAACATGGCTGCATCCTGTCACCTTCCAGCTTCAAGCTAGAATAACACAATAATATTTCATCACCATCATTACCACAGCTTGTTTAGCCATCCCCCAATTGATGGGCATTCCTTTCATTTCCAATTCTTAGCAACCATAAAAAAAGCTGATATAGATATTTTGGGGCAAATGGGTCTTTTTCTCTTTTTTTGAGATGTCTTTGAGATATAAACCTACAAGTGGTATTACTGAATAAAAGGGTATGCACAGTTCTATAGCCCTTTGGGCATAATTTCAAATTGCTCTCCAGAATGGTTGGATCCATTCACAACTGCACCAGTGTCCCAGTTTTTCCACATCCCCTCCAACATACAATATTTCCTTTTTTTGTGTGTGTTATATTAACCATTCTCATAGGTGTGAGATGTTTTAATTTACATTTCTCCGATCAATAGCAATTTAGCTGATTTTTTCATATGACTATAGATAGCTTTGATTTCTTTGTCAGAAAACTGTCTTTTCATATTCTTTTAACTATTTATGAATTGGGAAATTAATTATATTTTTATAAATTTGATTCAGTTCCCTATATATTTGAGAAATGAGGCGTTTTTCTGAGATACTTGTTTCAAAAATTCTTTCCCGATTTTCTTCTTTCCTTGAAATCTTAGAGTAGTTTTGTTTGTACAAAAGCTTTTCAATTTTATATAATCAAAATGATCTATTTTACATTTTGTATTGCTCTATATATTGAAGGACATTGTTGATAGCTGAGATCGCCCAAATCCTCCAAGAACTTGTTCCAGCATCTTAGGTGGGACCCTACCTAACCAAGAGATATTTCTTCTGTGTAGAGTGTAAACAGAATCTAATCTAGGTGAATTCCATCCCAAAAGCATTAAGTCCCTTTCCCAGCACCCCTCCATTAGAGTTGAGGGGGATGCAGCTCATGAAGGAGAAAACCAACCAGAGTAGTTTGGGTAGAGATGGATTCCTTTGTCCAGATGGCTGGAGGCAGCTATCAAGCTGTGTTCTCAGCAGGAAGTGCTGGAGGCATTCAACCCACCTCCTCATTTGAAAATCTAGCCCCTCATTAATTGTTCACCAATCAGGTTGATTTTCCAAAGGTATTTAAGCATTCAGGGATCCCCATGGTTTTGTCTTTGGTTACACAGAGAAACCACTGACCGTCAATTTGTTATTTACTAACCTAATTAATAATTTGATTACTAACCACTGAGAAATTCTTTTTCTCAGGCTATTCATTCCTCTTAAGTTGGACTCCCTAGCCTCTGAAATCCCTTCCTCCTCTTCATGGACAATTTCTAAATGCCATAGTCTCTCCCTCCCACACAGTACCTAAATCTCCTTGCAAAAGTTTCTACTTTTCTCCAGCACTCTCTACTCTTGTCCCACTCCTCCCACTTCTAAATTCAAGAAGAAAGAATCTGAACTTTGGATTCCTTTTGTGTCCAGTCTAGGGTGATGGGGAGGGTGGGAAGGAGTTAAGGAGACAGGAATGAGGGAAAGAGTCACTGGGTATCAGGGAATTAGGAAGAGGGGAATGGAATGGAAAGGCTGGGTACAGGGACAAAGAGGAGGGAACTGGGAAGATCATAGAAATGAGAATAAGGGAAGAAAACAGGGAGAGGCTCCCCAGTTCACTCACATCTTCATCTGGATCCTCCTTCCTGACTTCTTGAGTGAAGGCTACAGCAATCCTTCCTCCTCTTTTTAGGGAGGGTGAGGAGCAGGAGGGTCAGGGATGGTGAGCAGTCAGTCCCTGTCCAGCTGTCCCCAGACCCAGATTCATACCAAAAAGCAGCCTCTGTTTCCCATCTCTGTGCAAGCAAGTCTTGCCAAATCCCCAGCTCCAGAGAAGATGTTCCTGGTTTGTTCTTTGACCAAGACCTTTGAAGAGATTGCAAGTGAAAGTACAAACTGCTGGAAATATGCAGTCAGGCAAAACTTAGTCCTTTCCAGAATGAACAACCATTCTCAGCCCAGTAGGAGGCTACAACTGCTAAATATCTATAAGAATGAATTTGTAAAGGAGGAAGCAAGCTGTAACTTGAAAATATGCACAACTTCTTTAGCCTAGGGATCAGGTTTACTTGAAGACAACCAGATGGCACAGTGGATGAAGCAAAACCTCAGGAGGCAGGAGGCCCTGAGTTCAAATCTGGCCTCAAACATTTACTAGTTGTGTGACCCTGAACAAGTCACTTGACCCTGTTTGTCTCAGTTTCCTCTTCTGTAACATGAACTGGAGAAGGAAATGGCGAATCACTCTAGTATCACTGCCAAAAAAAAAAAAAATGGGCTCAAGGATGGTCAGACACCACTGAAAATGACTGAACAACAACAACAAAAGTGTTCCAGGCATCAAGATAAGGGCTGGAGATAGAAAAAAAGGCAAAAGAGGTCCCTGCTCTCAAAGGGCTCACACTATAAGGGGGTTTGTGGGTAAGCAGCTAAGGTGACTTACCCAAGGGACTGCAGAGAAGTCACAGAGACACACTTTTCAGTCTGGGCCCTCTGCTTGCCAAACTACTCCACTTCCTACTGCCCTGGTTCCATTTATGAGAAACTTAGTGCTGCCAGACAAGGTCCAGGAAGTTGCCTCTTGGTCCCACCCATTGACATGCAAAGGAGAGTGTGGAGGGGAAGCCCAGATCAAGCCCAGCAGAGGCAGCTCCAACAAGCTGGGGCCTGAATTAGTGTTCCCCTCTTTTTCCCTCCACAATGCTCCACAAACCAAAGGGAGCAGCCACCAAAGGGAACTTTCCCCAGGGGATGGTAGTCTACAGAGGTGGTAACATCACAGCTCTAGAATTACAAGGGACCTCTGAGATCACCTAGTGCAACTCTCCTATTTTGTTTTTGTTTTTGTTTTGCAGGGCAATGAGGGTTAAGTGACTTGACCAGGGTCACACAGCTAGTAAGTGTCAAGTGTCTGAGGTCAGTTTTGAACTCAGGTCCTCCTGAATCCAGGGCCGGTGCTTTATCCACTGCGCTATCTAGCTGCCCCCAACAACTCTCCTATTTTACAGATGAGGACATTGAGGCCCAGAAAGGTTAAGTGACTGGTCCACTGTCACACAGATGGTAAGGGCTAGAAGGGGAATCTAAGCCCAGGGGCTTCTTGCCTTCAAAGCTAGGGCTCTGACTACTGTGCCCCCTTCGTCAGACCAGAGTTCAGCAGAGCCTGGGATCTGCTTCTTGGTATCACTATAAGAAGGAAAAGGCGAACACTTCCAAATTAGACTTGAAATACATATTTGCAAGTACAGAAAAAAGGAGAAAACTACATTTCTCAGTTTACATTTTTTTTAAAGTAAGCAATAGTCTCCAGCATACGTACACAATACATTTTGTTAGAAGAATACTCATTTTTCTGATATGACACAGGGACTTCCCAAACTGGACAGGGCTCAGGGTCACAGCATGGCTTAATCAAAATGAGAGAGACAAAGAATGGGAGCTTTCAGGAGGACAGGGGACCAGAGTCTAGCTGGTAAAGCAAAGAACACAGACAAGAGCTGCTTTCCTTGTGGTCCAAGGATCTGTTTAATCCAAGATCTAATTTTCATCTTTTCAAATATAGACTATGTATTATTGACCTCGTTTATTTATATATCACCTTCATTTCCCATCATAATTCTCTCTTTGTCCTTCCTTCCCTATCTTCCTCAGAGGTAAGAAATTCTATCCTGGCTCTGACACTTCCTCTCTCTCTAGTCTTCAGCTTCATCATCTAGAAATTGGGGGGAGGGTCCAGACTTCTGGCCCCTGAGGTTCCTTCTGGCTCATGCGGTCAGAGTCAGTCTCTTTGCCTGTAAAATGGAGATGATGAGGCTCAGTGCACCTTCCTCCATTGGACTGTGCTGGGGCTCAGATGAACTGATATCGGTAAAGTGCTTTGCAGACTTGAAGGTATGTTATACATGTCAACTGTTGGGTCGTTAGTCTAGACCTGAGTGGGGAACTCCCAGTGCCCAAACTCCTTTCACCAATGCAAACCTGCCACTCTCTCTAATTGAGAGGTGAAGGTGCTGAGTTTATAGGACTTGTTTAGGGTCAGACAACCAGAACCCTGGTCTTCCTGATTCCCAGGTTGACACCATCCTGATGTCTCTAATTTTTTTCATTTGAGGTAAATGATGATTCAGGCCCAGACTCACCTTCCAGACACAAACAAATCACACCCAGAGATTTGCAGCACCCCAGAACTTCCATTCCACCTGCAAACAAGTCTGACATATTAAATGGTGTACACTGAGGGGAATGAAAGGTGTGTCTTGGCCCTGACAGTTTTCTGCTGCCTCTACAGGAACACTGAAGCTCCTTCTTCTATCCCTGCTTTGCCCTGAGGCCTGGGCCCCACCCATTTGATGGGAGAGGGGGGAGGGCAAGGTTTAGAGCAGGCCTCCTTCATCTTTTGGGTATCATGGACCCCTCTGGCAATCTGGGGAAGCCTGGGGACCCTTGCTTGGAATCATGTGTTTAAATACACAAAAATACAAAGGATTCCAAAGAAATGAAAGGTTAGTGAAAATAAAGATATTATTTTTTTCATGGAAACAATGACCATAAACTTGGCCAGACTTTGAGAGGTAGCGGAGGATAGAAGGAGCTGGGCTGCTGTGGTCCATGGGGTCATGAAGAGTCAGACACGAGTCAATAATACCACCACATTTTTCCCCATTCTGAGTCATGGATGCCCTAAGATTTATTTATGGACCCCTTGGAGGTCTGTGAACCCTGGATGAAGAACCCCTGGTCTAGAGCTTGGGTCTGACTATAGTGGGGGGTCCCTTGGGAACACTGGTGGCAGGGTAGAATAAGGGCAAGCCAATTTTCTCTGGGGAAAATATACTCCCATAGATGTATACAATTCTCCTTCTTTCCCCCACCAAATCAAGACTGTGGTCCTGGATCTAGGGTGGTAAGCTTCATGGGGGTAGGGGGAGGTGATGAGTTGAGGGATGGTGTGGCATTCTTCATGTGTGCCAACAGCATATAGGGTGAGGCCGATGGAGAGCTGGTGCTCCCTGGTAAGTGGAGTGGTAATCGGAAATTTTATACTCAGGGTATGTATACCCCAAATTCTACCAGGGCATGGCAGCCCTATCATCTGGTGGGTTCCTCTTTTAATTATTCTCATTAGACTATTGCTGAGTCCTACTGTATTTAAGTTGTATTTGCTACTAAATACTGTTCTTCTGTATTTAGGAGTTGAGAGTATTGTTATTACTCTCTAAAGTAAATGCTCTTTAAATTTGGAAGACTTTAAATCCAGCCCACTAGGACAAAGCTCTGTTGGCCAGCCCTTGTTCCAGCTCTGCTGGTAAATTAACTCCCTGTTTTCCCACTTCCTTCTGATTCCCTTGTTCCAGTCATGAGAGGGTTGAAGAAACAGCCTCCCCAAATGCATCACTCAAGTATACCCCATTTAAAATCAGTCTGTCTCAGGAAAGAGGAAAGGCTGGTTTATAAGTGGGGTTTCTTTGGAGTGGGTTGCACTGTAGAAGTCCCAGCAGCTGGGGACATTCAGAGATTTGGCTTCCTTGGCCTCAGCAGGTGAGTTCAGAGTGTTCTACTTGCCTGTACTTCAGGGGACTGTGGACATCTGTCTTTATAGACTGGCTGGTGTACTCTGGTCTGTAGGATCCACACCAAACCTGTGGGGAAAGAGTGTGTGTTCTCATAGAGCCTGGGAAGCAACTCACACATCCCAATGGCAGAATATAATGGACCCAGCTAGAACTGTCCCATTCATAGCTGTCGTTCCCAACAGACTTTGCTTTCTCAGAACAAGCCTTTTCCTACCCAACCCTTTACCATCCTTCAAACCTCCCATCATCACACATCACTAATTCAACCAAAACATAATCAAAACCCAAGCCAAATCCCAAACAAACCAAGGAAGATAAAGTTTTTTTAAAAATTAGCTTTGATCTGTGTTCAGACTCCATCAGCTCTTTCTCTGAAGGTGGATAAATTTTTTTCACTATAAGTCCTTCAGAATTGTCTTGGGGCATCATATTACTGAGAATTGTGCTTCTCTTTTTTGTGAGATAATTTCCCCTGCTCTTCCTCTCCCTTCTCCCTTCCCCCTTCTTCACCTTCATTTGTTTTTTTTTTGAGATCATCCCAATACAAACTACTTATACCCATGTCCTTTGTATATTCAGACTCCTTTCAATTTCCATGAAAATTGTGAAGCTCTTAGGAGTTGTGTCATCTTCCCAGTCATGTGTCCAGTCACTTTCTTCTAACAGGGAAGCATCTGTAGAGCCTGTCTTTCCTTTCTGCTTTTCCTTCTCAGACTCGAAGAAGTAGTCTCTCAGACTGTATGGGACATTAAAAGGGAAGACCAGGATTCATCTGTTTCCAAAAAACCTTCAGTCTTTCTTCAGTCAAAAGATCATGGAGGCAGCTAGATGGCACAGTGGTTAAAGCACCGGCCCTGGATTCAGGAAGACCTGAGTTCAAATCTGGCCTCAGACACTTGACACTTACTAGCTGTGTGACCATTGGCAAGTCATTTAACCTCTATTGCCTAAAACAAACAAACAAACAAACAAACAAAAGAGCATGGGCAGCTCTCCTGTCCAGTCACTGCTAGCTCTTTCTAACTCAGCTTGGGTTACTATCTTGATTGCTCTATTTGTCCTGTTCCTGTTAGGTTCTTCAACACTCTGAGTGGCTCACATTGGATCTACTCACATTTCCCTTATAAAATCCACCTTTCTGTTGGTTACAAAATCAAAAGTGCTCACTTAATCATTCCATAGTGTGAGTGAGATTTTCCCCGTCCCTTAGTTATAAGAGATTTACTATAGTTTTAAGTGCTTTAATTAAAATAATAATCAATATATTAAAAAAAATAATTGTGATTCATATAGATTGCATAAGGTTAGTAGGTCAAGTCCTTTTTCCATGTTTCTCAATTTTCCTATGACATAGTGTAGTAGATCTTGTGATATCCGCCCTAGGAAATGTCAAAGGGTCTGTAGGTGGTCAGTAATACTGTTCACGCCGCTTTACACTGGCCTACTGTTCATGCCGCTTTACACTGGCCTAACAATGATCCACCCTATTGATATCATAGTGCTGATCCCTTGTTATTACTCAAGACTATGTCCTAATTTTAGATAATGCCCCCCGGGGTATATAAACCTATGTAGTTTGTACTTCTGGGTCTTTCAGGCCCAAAGCCTGGATGACCGGTTTCGTTGAGGGACTGGCCCTCTCTCAATAAACCTATTTGCTTCAGCCTGGAAACTTCGTTATTTTCATTCTTCCGTCGGACTTAAAATTTTTTCCGCGACAATAGTCTCCAAATAGTTATTTTATTTATTATTTTGTGAGCTTAAGCTCTCAAGATCTGCAGTCCAACAGAGCTCTGTCCTAAAGCACTGGGAAGAGGGAATCTAAGGAGAAAGGAATGAAGAAAAGGGGCAATGAGTATCTGGGAGTTGGAAAGAGGGAAATGTAAGGGAAAGACTGGGTAAGGGATAGAAGAGGAGGGAACTGAGATCATAGAAATGAGAATTAGGAAAGAAAACAGGGTGGGGGTGAGTGGTGGAGCCAAGATGCTGGAGGAAAGACATTAAACACACAGAGTTTCTGATACAACTACCCCAAAAACAGCAATAAAAGAACGTCTGGAGCAGAAAAACCCACAAAAATATGGGCTGAGATTATTGTCCAGCTATAGATTGATTAAAGGGGGCCATGCTGCACTACAAGTAAAATCTAACCTTGTGATCACGCCAACAGAGACTCCAGGCACACCATACCAGAAGAACATAACCCCTCAGCCTCTGAATCAGTCACAGCACCAGTGTATTCTGGAACAGAGCTTGTCATGCCATCTCCCAAATATGAGAATTTTCATCTACTTTTCCCCCAAGCCTGTAATGATCTGCCCCTCATCTGAATCTCTATTATAGCAGTCCCAATTGATGGATGGATCAAGACAGGAAGTGTATGAAGAATGTTGAAAATATATCAATGAGGTATTTCCTAGATTCTTTAAAATTTCATCAAAACTCCCACCTTCCTCAAGAAGTCTTTACCAGTATTCTTTAACATATTCCTAAGTGTATTCATGCATTGGTAAAGATCCAACTCTCTGTTGGTTGCTTTACCTTGGATAGGTCACTTTACCTCTCTGAGCCTCAGTTTCTTCACCTATAAAACAAAATAGGTAGAGCAGTGGTTCTTAGTTAGAAGTTTCTGAAAGGGCTCTTGACAGTGGTCAATGGGTTCATGCTAAAAACTCTTTAATGGCATCCTGAGCAATAAATAATTGTCCAATTATGTTACAAATATATTTTTCCTCAGTGACAACAAGCATATCAATGACTGAAAATTTATAGGTTAGATTCTACAGCAAATAAAAACTATCATGATTATGTATACAACAATTTCAGTGTGTATGCAGCAATTACATCAAACTCTAACCACTTCTGACTAAATGAAATGTGTTTTAGAAATTCTCGACATGTAATCAAATTGTTTTCAAACCACAACAATGGTTTGACATTTGAGTGTAACTGATTCTCAATGGATTGTCAGATATACACTCACCCTCATTACTAATCTGTATGTTGCACCAGGGTTGCTCCCATATTACCTTCCATTGCCTGGTAACAATATCTCAAGCCATATCAAGATATAATCAGGCTATTTGGAAACTATGATCACTGTACATGTACATTACAAATCAACTTGAAACCATCATGTGCCATCAGAAATGTTCTGCAAAAATAAACCTTATATTGACTCTCATTACAGAATTAAGGCTATTTTTCTGATTTTAATTTATCATCTGCTTAAGTTACTATTCTATCTAGTGGATTTTCAAATAAACTGGTTGGTAACACTGGTCAGTTATTTAATGCAGTTTCTGTAAAAGTATAGCTGGAATAATAGTGAGAGAAAGGCAGAAAATCATGTCTAATGCAATTCATTCCTTAGAAAGATTAGTTTATGTAATTGAACTTTAAGTTCTCCATTTTCTGTCTGAAGCTCTGCTTGATTGGAACTTGGAACAAAATACCCCTTGGTGTCTTCCCACACTTCCAGTGTCCTTTTGTGTTTTCTCCCCTCATTATACTGTAACCTCCATGAGGACAGGCACTGTATTTCTTTGTCTTATTTGTATCTTTAGTACTTAGCACAATAACTGGCACATAGTTGGTGCTTAACAAGTGTTTAATGAATTCAATGTATATTTACCATTTAATATAGCAGTAGTCATTAGCTACTAGAAATGTATACATTTTTATTTAGTAATTGACTATTCATGTTCAGAAGTCATATCTTCTGAGAGTGTGTATATATACCAGTAACAATAGTTTCTAGGTATAGGTTAATATCCTAAGGCCTGCCTGTTATCATGAAACAGTCACATGGAGGAAAACAAATTTGTATCAATTGGATTACTGAAGTATTGTTATATATTTAATGAGAATTAAATATTAAATTTTTTTAGAACTATTTTTTAAAATTATAGCAGTCCCAATGGATTGATGGATAAAGATGGAAAGTGTATGGAAAAGAATTTTGAAAAAATGTGTCAATGAGGTATTTTAAATTATTTAGATTCAATACATTAATATCAGGAAAATTAGCAAAAGACATTTGATAGGTCACAATTCTGAAATACTCCACGACAATGGTCAAGACATCTCAATTGTGATAGGCATGAAAAAGAAGAAGAAATGTAGTAAATAATACATTAAATTTAGTTTTTTCAATACTTGGAAATAGTGAATCTCCATGACTACAAAGTGTAATTCATGGAGAAATTCTTCCAGATAGCAAATTGAAACCTCTTTTGTCTGGACATTTACAATCAAAACATGAAAACTATGTTGATAAGCCTATTAGTTGTTTTTAAGTGGAAAGAACAAGATTTGAGAACATAATAGATTCATTTATTTCTGTGAATAAACAAATGAGTAGAAAAAGAAATTGAAACTTCATATTTAGTAAGTTAACAAATTACAAAAATTGGGAAAGCCCATTCTATTTCATAAAAGTTAATTTTGCCATGTGCCAAACAATTGTCAAGTGTATGGATACATCACCTTTAAGAAGTTAGAAATGATACCTATTTCTAATAGTACAGTGTCTCCTCAGATACATAATATGTCCAATGATGTTGAATTGATTATTGTAGAATGGGTTAAGAAAAAAGTGACATTCGCTTTTTGAAATTAGATAACATAGCTAATGTTTGTAACCTAGAGATTTTAATTGTATTTGTAAGATTTAAGCATGAATGGTAAAGTGGAAGAGTTTATGCTTTTTTGTCATCAGTTAAGAGGACACACAACTAGGGAAACATTTAAATATTATTAAAGAAAACAAAATCAAATGGTCCTCTTGTGATGAAATTTACACAAATGAAGCAAAATCAATGACTGGGAAATTTGGGGACACTGTTTAATTTATTGAAAAGAATTAATATTACTATTTTTTGAATATAGCATGATCCACAAACAAGTTTCCACATCAAAGAGAATGGCACAACAACTTACAAGCATGTGAGACAATGTTTTCAAAATAATCAATGTCATAAAATCAAAATTTTCTAACTCTTGATTATTCATCATTTTATACAGAAAGATAGGGAGCAAGTACATGACACTTCTAACATACAAATGTTAGGTGGCAGGATATGAATTATCTATTTGATTGGATAAAATGGTTGTCTTCTTTACTAGCCATCTTTTTCACTTGAGTGAGTATATAAGTGATAATAACTTGGCTACAAAGATTGGCATATTTAGCCATTTGAACAAGTGCAACACATTATTACAGGGTGTAAGTACAAATACATCCAATATTCAAAGCAAAGTAAATAGTATGATTCAGAAAAATTTAGTGAAAAAGTATAATTAAGAATTTTTTTAAAAGATGCCACACAATTTAGATTAGTATTGAGTACTTTGTGACATTAAATGACTTCCTATTAGAAAATGAACTGTTAATAAACAAAGCCAAGATGGTGGAGAAAAATGCAGGAACTCTGTTGAATTTCTCTCCCAAATTTCCCTCCAAACAACTTTAAAATACTCCAAAATGAATTCTGAAGTTTCAGAGATAAAACACAGGGTGAAACAATTTCCTAGTTCAAGACAACTTAGAACATCAACAGAAAAGATCTGTCACACCAGATTGAGAATGGAGCACAGTCCAGCACAGGCAATGGAATGACAATACCTCAGCAGATCTTGGGGTCAACTGAATCTGCAGCAGCAGCTTCTGGGGCTCTCAGTCCACAGATGTTAAGGGCATCAAACAAATGATCAGAAGGAGATTATAGGGGTCCCTTTTGTGGCACTAAGGCCAGGAATTTGTTGTATTTCCCATATGTAGAGCTGGGTTACATTCCCAGGGTGAGGAGGAACACTAGTACACCAGAGCTTTCAGCTGCAGAGAAAGATCTGGTCACAGCTCCAGAACAAAAGAGTGCTTATGGTCACTCATTGACCAGAGTACAGGCCAGGAGAGTAGTAAACACACCTCTCCTTAAATCACCACCTTGGAAGAACTAAAAACTTACAGACCCCTAGAATTAGAAACACAAAGCTTGGGATACTGCCCTTTTCATTCCTACAGTAGTGCCCAACTTTCACAGAAAGCTAAAAGTCAAGAAATAGGCTGGGAAAATAAGCAAACAACAACAAAAACAATCTGACAATAGAAAGATACTATAGTGACAGGGAAGATCAAAACACAAAGATAGCAAAAACAAAACTGCTAATTCCAAAACCTCTAAGAAATATGTGAATTGGTCTTGGGCCCAAAAAGAATTCCTGAAAAAACTCAGAAAGGTTTTAGAAATCAAATAAGAGAGGGAGGGGAAAAATTGGGAAAAGAAATGAGTGATAAAAAAAGAGCCAACAGCTTAGTAAAGGAGGCACAAAGAAATACTGAAGAAAATAATGCCTTCAAAAACTGAATAGGCCAAATGGCATGAGAGGCACAAAATCTACTAAATAGGAGAATGCTTTTAGAAACAAAATTGTCCACATGTGAAAAAATGTTTAAAAAATTCAGTGAACAAAAGAACTCCTTACAAAAGTAGAATTGGCATAACAGAAAAGGAGGTACAAAAGCTCACTGAAGAAAATAATTCCTTAAAAAATTAGAATTGGGCAAATGGAAGCTAATGAAATACAGAAAAAAATGTGAAATATCTCATTGGAAAAACAACTGACTTGGAAAATAAGTCCAGGAGAGCTAATTTACGAATTATTGGTCTCCCTAAAAGCCATGATCAAAAAAATAAAAGCCTAGACATCATCTTTCAAGAATTTATCAAGGAAAACTACCCTGATGTTCTAGAAACAGTGGGTAAAATATGAATTTTTTTTTAAATCTACCAATAACTTCCTGAAAGAGATCACAAAATAAAAACTCCCAGGAATATTATAGCAGAATTCCAGATCTCACAGGTCAAGGAGAAAATATTGCAAGTAGCCAGAAAGCAAAAATTCAAATATCATGGAGCCACAGTCAGGATAACACGAGATTTAGCAACTTCTAAATTAAAGAATCAGGGGGCTTAGAATATTATGTTCTGGAGGACAGAGGACTAGGAATTACAACCAAGAATCACCTACCCAGCAAAACTGAGTATAATCCTTCAGGAGAAAAGAATGGATATTTAATGAAATGGAGGACTTTACAGCATTCCTGATGGAAAGACCAGACCTGAATAGGAAAAAAAATATGACTTTCAAATATAATACTCGGGGGCAGCTAGATGGTGCAGTGGATAAAGCACTAGCCTTGGATTCAGGAGAACCTGAGTTCAATTCTGGCCTCAGACACTTGACACTAGCTGTGTGACCCTGGGCAAGTCACTTAACCCTCATTGCCCCGAAAATATATATATAATACTCAAGAGAAATATAAAAAAGTAAACAAGAAAGAGAAATCATAAGGGATTCAATTAAGTTAGACTGTTTAAATTCCTACCTGGGAAGATGATACTTATAACCCTTATTAGGACAGATTGAAGATATGTAGACAGATGGAATGGGAATGAGTTGAATATGATAGGATGACATCTAAAAATAAAGGGAGAGAGAAAGATTAATACACTGGGAGAAGTGGGAAGGAAGCAGTAGAATGGGCTAAATTATCTCACATAAAACAAGCATGAAACAGTTTTTACAGGGGAGGAGAAGATGAGAGAAGTAAGGGGAAATGCTTGAACCTTACTCTCATGGGAATTGACTCAAAGGGAAAATAACATACACACTCAGGTATAGAAATCTATCTTACCCTACAAAAAAGTAGGAGGGAAAAAAAGTAGGAGGGAAAGGAGATAAGAGGCATGGGGCTGATAGAAGAAAAAGAGGGCAGGTTGGGGGAAACCATAGTCAGAAATAAAATACTTTTGAAGATGGAGAAAGTCAAAGGAACAAGTGAGTAGGATAAAGAGGAGGGGAAATAGTATATAGAGAAATACACAGTAATCATAACTGAAAAAATTATAGTAAGTTTTTCTGATAAAGGCCTCATTTTTCTAATATATATTGAACTGAGTCAAATTTATAAAAATAAAAATGATTTCCTAATTGATAAAAGGTCAGAGGTTATAAGCAAAGTAATCAGTCTATAATCATATGGAAAAAATGCTCTAAATTACTATTGATTAGAAAAATGCAAATTAAAACGATTCTGAAATACCACTCCATATCTCTAAGATTGGCTAATATGACAGAGAAGGAAAATGACAAATGTTGGAGGGAATGTGAGGAAATTGAGACACTCATGCACTGTTGGTAGGAGCTTCAGAGACTGTCTAGCTCAGAGGCATCAAACATGCCACCCATAACACTCTCAAGTGCAGCCTGAACCAGATTAAAATATAACTGGGAAATATTTAACAAAATTGGTAAAAAAAAAAAAAATACAAAGTTGTTGTTCAGTTGTATCTGACTCTTTGTGATCCCATGGACCACACTGTCCATGGGTCTTTCCTGGCAAACATACTGAAGTGGTTTGACCTTTCTTTCTCCAGTGGAAAAAATACAATAGAACCTTGATAATGATAATATGTGGTTTTCCAAGTCAATATGGCACCATAAGGATCCTTTTAAACAGTTTAGTGGCCCCATTTTTATTTGAATTTGACAGCAGTAATCTAGTCCAACTCCTTCATCTCTCAAGTATGGAAACTGAAGCCCCAGGAAGTTAAATGACTTTCCCAAAATCCTGAGTCCATAGCCTAACAGTTGCAAGGACCTTCAGAGACAATCTAGTATAATTTTCTAATTTTTCGGATGAAGAAACAGAGGTTCCGAGGCTTGCCCAAAACCAAAACAAGATTTAAACCCAGGTCTTCTGACCCCAGATACAGTGCACTTTACATTATACTGTACTGCCTCCCCAAGAAGACCAGTAGAAAATCATAGCTTATACCCCAACAAATATTGAATAAGATGATGTCAAGAAATCTTATCAAAACCCTCTCAGGATTCTTTAAACTAAGAGAGGATACATTTTGATTTACTGTGACTTCATTGAGATGTTGGATACAGAGGAAGCTGGTGAAAAATACATTAGAAAAGATGGTTCAGGTTTGAGAAACAAAAGAGCTTGTGAATGACTCAGAAGCCCTTGCTCCTGTCAATAATGAATATTTTCTTCCAGGAGAGAAGTGGAATGTGCTGAATTAATATTCTAGGTATGGGGGGCAGGTAGGTGGTGCAGTGGATAGAGCACTGGCCCTGGATTCAAAGTGGGAGAGGGGCCAGGGGTGGGCGTGTGGGCACATGTGTTCATGCTTGCATGAGTGTGTGTGTGTCTGTGTGTCTGTGTGTGTGTAGGATGGGAAGGTATGAGCAAAGCAGCATGGTGCCAAAATCCAGAGAACCCAAAGCAAATCCAGGAGAGGAATGGAGGGCAGGATGTTGAGGTGGGTAAGGGAGTGGGATGTCTTCCTGTATTTGAATTCTATCATGTGGAATAGGAAGGAATCTTGTCTTGCTTGGAACTCAGTAATGGGGAGGAGGTTATAAAGAGGAAGATTTAAGCTTCATAAAAGGGCAGACTTTCCAACAATTAGAGATAGAATGAACTGTCTTGGGATGCAGCGGTTTCTCTCTCACTATAGTTCTTCAAGTAAAATCTCCACCCTTGGTCTCCTCACACTGGAAGTACTCTATGCCCCTGTGGCCCCTTTCTCTGATTGGTCAGTCCCTCCCATCACATGCATTTTAAAGAAAATGCCCAGTCAGGCCTGTCTTCATCCTCTCCAGGCTCCACTCCTGACTCCCCAGATTTTTCCACCATGTTCTCACCCAGATACTTTCCCCACACTTACCTCAACTTGCAGCTCCCTTTGAAGTGCTATCTTTCCCCAAAAGAATGGAAGCTCTCTGAGGGCAGTGACTGTCTTTCTGCTTGTATTGGTATTCCTAGAACTTAGCACAGTGACTGGCTCATAGGAACTGCTTCTTGGCTTGACTTGAATCTGAAAGACTATTTGTACATAGAGAGGACCCTTAGTAAAATAGGAGTTGGGTGGTCAGTAATGCTCTGTGATTTTGTGCTTTGGGGAATGCTTCCATGATTAGTAGAGATCCCTAAACTTGGAACTAGGAGATTTGGCAGCTGTTGCTAGAGCAAAGGATGAAAGAAGTGTTGGGTCATGAAAGTGAAAGTTGGAAGTGGACTAACAGTAGCTCCCTACTGGGAATCAGAGCAGTGGGGTCTGTTCAAGTACTAATTTTTTTTTTTAAACCTAGTTACTTTTATTTGTTTTTGTTGGTGGTGGTGGTGGTTTTTTTTTTTTTTTTTTTGGCCAGGCAATGAGGGTTAAGTGACTTGCCCAGGGTCACACAGCTAGTAAGTGTCAAGTGTCTGAGGTCAGATTTGAACTCAGGTCCTCTTGAATTCAGGGCCAGTGCTCTATCCACTGCGCCACCTAGCTGCCCCCTGTTCAAGTACTATTGAAGCAGGAAACTGCAGCAGACGCCCACCCCGCCCCCTTCCCTGGGCTTCTGGTCCTGATAAAAGTTTATTGATGTCACAAGATTATGGATCTCAAGTTGTAAGGCAGCTCAGAGACCATTTATTCTAATCTCCTGTAAGAAATAATTGGCTTGGGGCTAGGTGGCACAGTGGATAGAACACTGGTCCTGGATTCAGGAGGACCTGAAAATCCGGCCTCAGACACTTAACATTTACTAGCTGTGTGACCCTGGGCAAGTCACTTAACCCCAATTGCCTCACAAGGGAAGGGAAGGGAAGGGAAGGGAAGGGAAGGGAAGGGAAGGGAAGGGAAGGGAAGGGAAGGGAAGGGAAGGGAAGGGAAGGGAAGGGAAGGGAAGGGAAGGGAAGGGAAGGGAAGGGAAGGGAAGGGAAGGGAAGGGAAGGGAAGGGAAGGGAAGGGAAGGGAAGGGAAGGGAAGGGAAGGGAAGGGAAGGGAAGGGAAGGGAAGGGAAGGGAAGGGAACCATACCTGCCTGACTTCACAGAGGGAGTGTTCTCAGAGACTGTGGACTATGACATCTACACAGGACCACCCTCAAGTCCAGTGAACCAATGGATTTGGGTGGTGCTAGCAAAATAGCTTGAAGCAGGGTGGAAGGACGGCCTCTCCTCCAGGAAGCAGAGGGAGTTTGGACTGGGAGTTCTTTGCTTGAACAAGTTTGTGGTGGAGAACTTGTGAGAAGAACCAGGCCAGGCTGAACCCTTATCTCTCTTCTAGGGTAGATAGGTTTCTTAACTTTCTGAACTCCACATGTTCTCTCTTTACTCTTTAATAAATGCTTAATGCCCCCAAACTGGTGCTAAAGCTTCTAATTTAAGACAACCACACATTTGGTTTTACTTGTCACACCCCTCATTTTACAGATGAGCAAACTGAGAACCAGGGACATGATACAGGTAGTCAGTGACAGAGCTAGAATTCAAACCCAGTTTGTTTGGGTCTAAACCCAGCCCTCTTCCCATGGTGCCATGCTGTCTTGGGTTTCCTTGGAGTAGAGAGTTTACTGAAATTCAAGGTGGACATATGCAATTTATTCAATTAGAAGAGATCAAGGCTTCTCTCTCCCCTGGAGGATAGTGTCATATAATAGAAAAGGTATTGGCTCTGAAGTAAAAGGTCCTGGATTCAAATTCCACCTCTGGCGATACTACCACTGTGACCTTGGACAATTCACTTAACTTGATTGGGACATGGTTTCCTATTCTGTAAATTGAGGGGTTTGGAATATGTCTATGATCCTTCTTTATGTCTGTGATCTTATGATCCTTGAAAGTTTTCTTATCTCACTACTCACCAATTAACTTAAGGTACATTCTCTTGAGCAGAACGGACCTCAGGCATGGGCACTGTGTAGGTCTTCTTCACTTTTCCGTTCCCCTAGCCTGACTTGGAGAGGGGCCCTGAGATATAAAGGAAGAAGACAGGAAAACATTTGTAATATCTAGACCTGGGGCCAACAATTTCCACTCAACACCAAAGCAGGGTTAGTTTCAATTCCTAACAATGTGAACTGGAGGCAGAGGGTGGGTGCCTGTTGGGAGAGCTTTGGGAAACCACATACCTGAGAAGTTCACTGGCTCGGGTTCCCTGCTGTTGCCCTCTCAGCTGCATATTTCACTTTCCCCTTCTTTGCTGACAAATAAGGAAGCTGAAGGAAAGCTTTTGACCAACAGCAGGCTCCACACATGCTTCTTGATTAAGCAACAATACCGGGGCAGCTAGGTGGTACAGTGGATAGAGCACTGGCCCTGGAGTCAGGAGTACCTGAGTTCAAATCCGGCCTCAGACACTTAACACTTACTAGCTGTGTGACTCTGGGCAAGTCACTTAACCCCAACTGCCTCACGAAAAAAAAAAAGCAATGATACCATAAAGAAAAGGATATGATCCCTGCCCTGTTGGAGATTACCAGTTGGGACAAGTACACAAATAACTGTAATGCAGGGGTGGGTTTCGATGAAACTGTGGTTGAGATGCAAAGAGCTCCAAAACAAATTTAGGTGGGAGAGGCTTACAATGTGGCATATCAGAGATTAGCTGATATGCTAAAGCTGGAGGGGAAAGAAATTTTCCATGATGTTGAGATGAAGAAGGAAGACATTCCAGGTACAGCAGAGAGGCAGCAGAAATACACAGAAGTGGGAGATAGTAGATTGAGTTTGCAGGATAGCTCCTAGTCCATTCTAGTTGGGACATAATTGTAAAAAGCCAGATATGCCATCAAAATGCAATGGTACAGGGGCAGCTAGGTGGCGCAGTGGATAAAACACCGGCCCTGGATTCAGGAGTACCTGAGTTCAAATCCGGCCTCAGACACTTGACACTTACTAGCTGTGTGACCCTGGGCAAGTCACTTAACCCCCATTGCCCTGAAAAAAATAAATAAATAATAAATAAATAAATTAATTAATTAAAATGCAATGGTACCAATACATAATTTCAAATAAAGTATGAACTGAAATAACCCCTTCAAAGAGACCATACAAGGAGCAGCAAAAGGTAGGAGAAGCAGTGTGACATAGTAAATAGAGAGCTGGCCTTGGAACCAAGAAGACCTGGTTTGCCTCTTGGTCAAAGCCTTTAAGTGCAAGAGGTAACTGTTTTAATCCTGCAAATTGCTGAGATGGGATTGCATTGATAGTGGAAATTTCCTCACCTTGGAGCTAGGTGGCGTCAGAGTGCACAGAGAGCTGGGCCTGGAGTCAGGAAGACCTGAGTTCGAATGAAACCTCAGATACTTCCTAGCTGTATGACCCTGGGCAAGTCATTTAACTTCCATTTGCCTCAGTTTCATGAATTTATAATTAAATGAGTTTCCTTGGTTTATAATTAAATGAGGATAATAATAGCACTTCTGTCCCAGGGTTGCTGTGAGGATCAAATGAGTTAATATTTGTACAGAGCTTAGTACGGTGGCTGGCACATAGAAGGTGCTAGATAAATGTTATTTCCTCTCCTTCATTCCTATACTAATAAACTCAGAAGGTCACTTTCAATCCTACAATTGATTAGTTTGATTAATATGAAAATGCACCTTGACTTATGTGACATATCATTACTGTTTTGTGTACCTTTCACATTTGTGTACCTATATCACATTTGTTTAACTACATAAATTAAATTGTGGGGTAGCTAGGTGGTACTGTGGGAAGCACATTGGGCTTAAAGTCAGGAAGACTCATCTTTTTGAGTTCAAATCTAGCCTCAGACACTTCCTAGTTATGTGGCCCTGGGCAAGTCACTTCGCCCTGTTTATGTCAGTTTTCTCATCTATAAAATGAGCTGGAAAAGGAAATGGCAAACCACTCCAGCATCTTTGCCAATAAAACCTCATGAGGGTCATGAAGAGTCAGATAAAAATTAAATGTCACAACAAAAAAATCAAATTAGCTGAAAAAATGATTGTTATTATTATTTATGTCTGCCCTATGTGAATATACACAGCATTTAAAAATAATAAGGCATTCTTGGGGACACCTAGGTGTGGCATTGAATAAAGCACCTGCCTTGGATTCAGGAGGACCTGAGTTGAAATGTGGCCTCAGATGCTTGATACCTAGCTGTGTGACCTTGAGCAAGTCAATTAACCCTCATTGCCCCACAAAAAAAATAAACAAAAAAATAAAATAAAATAAAATTGATGTTTTAGTGAGAGCAAAAAAAGTTTTGGGCCATTAATAAATAAGGTAAAGCGGGGCGGCTAGGTGGCACAGTGGATAAAGAACCGGCCTTGGATTCAGGCTACCTGAGTTCAAATCCAGCCTCAGACACTTGACTTACTAGCTATGTGACCCTGGGCAAGTCACTTAACCCCATTGCCCAGCAAAAATAAATAAATAAATAAATAAATAAATAAATAAATAAATAAATAAATAAATAAATAAATAAATAAATAAATAAATAAGGTAAAATATTTTAAATTATTTATTTCCTCTTTATCTTTTCTAATGTCTATTTTGTGTATTTTAATAATGTAACACATTAGTACAATAATGCCTGTATATAATTTATAAATGAGCAACATGTTTTACTGATTGTGTTCCATTGTCAAAATAGCTTTGAGGACACTGGCTTAGGACTCTGAGAGTTTGGCTTGCCTGTGGTTACACAGCTCGCAGGTGTTGGGGATTCATTTTCTCTAAAGCAAGCTGCCTTTCAACTGTTCATTACACTGAGCTAAAATCTGCCTCTTCAAAGTTTATAGCCACTGCTTCTGGTGAGGTTGAGGGAGGCATCCCTTGGGCTCCTCTCATGGCAGTTGGGTAGAGGGAGGGAAGAGGCATTAAGAGGAAGAGCATGACATTGAACCCCTCCTGCTCTTACTCACCTCCTCCTGATGTTGGGGAGAATCTAGGAGATGCCACTGGCTCAATCATCTTCCTCAGCCACACAGACTTTAAGGCAATTGGGCACTCCAGGGTGTTGTAATGATTGGTATGACGTCACCTGCTGGAGACTTACTGTAGAAGAGTTCCGCCCATGAAACGAAGGTCTTTGAGGGCAAGACCAGGAGTCTTTTCTTTGGTGTCAGGAAGTGACGCGGACTAGTGGGAGGAGGAAGGAAGAGACTGGCGCTCACTCTGAGGCTCTTTCCTGAGGACTCTGGTGGAGAGCGGAGCTAGAAATGTGCTCTCCCTTTAATAGATAGGGATCTAGGCCTTTCTCTCTCTCTTTACCAAATTCTTATTCTCCTTAATAAACGCTTAAAAGTCTAACTCTTGCTAAAGCCTATAATTTATTGGTGACCACTCATTAGATATTTTAGACAGTTTAGCTAGAATTTTAGCCCTTAACAGTGTCCTGGAGGGTTCCATAGGCAGAGGGTTCTGTAGCCAAAGCAGGCCCAAGGAGAATGACTGACATGATTGAAGAAGGTTTCAATCCTCCTTGTCCCCATTAATTTCCTTGCCTAAGGGGCAGCTGGGTGGCGCAGTGAATAGAGCACCGGCCCTGGAGTCAGGAGTACCTGAGTTCAAATCCATCCTCAGACACTTAACACTTACTGGCTGTGTGACCCTGGGCAAGTTAAGCCAAATTGCCTCACACAAAAAAAAAAAAAAAAAAGAAAAAAAAGTTTAATTTCCATGCCTAGTGAAATGTTTGTACACAGTAATTGCTTTAGTAAGCAATTTAGTAATGTTTGCATCACTTGTTTAATTGCACCTTCATTATTTTCATGTTATGGCCCTCACTGATTTCTCTCTTCCCTGAATATCTGCAACTTACCTAGACTCCTCATCCCCAAATTAATAAAAGTTTAAACTGTCCCCTAGAGTTATCTGATGTTTCTATGGGTATTCATCTTATTCTCTCCCATCATTCCCCCCACTTCCTCACTGTACACTCCTGAATGCAGTTTCTGCAAAAACTGCAGGAAGAAGTGAAACTGACCATTTCAGGAGGTCAGAGGAATTGACTTCCCCACAAGACAATGTTTGCCTTCACCAAGAAGCTTTTCAATTACTATTTTGTTTTTTTCTTCATTCTAAATTTACATACAAAATGAGAAAAGAAAGAAAATATCTTGCTAAAGACACAGTAGGACATGAGAGAATTCAACATAAAACAATTTCCATTTCAAGACAACCTATATAATAAACATTACACATTATTTCCCAAGCTATCCAGCTTTTCTTTACTTCCTTACAGGGTTTTTTGTTATCTGCTGTGCACGTTATACCACATTTTCCCCCTTCCTCCCTTACCACCCAAGAAAGCTACAATTAAACAAGAATATGTATATATACACATAAATATATATGTATATATATACATAAATATATACACATAAATATCTATAAACATATACATATATACACATAGGAACTCATACACATATTTGTAAGACCGTGTTATGCATATTTGTACTTGTGATCTCTTTTTCTGAAGGAAGATGGCATCTTTTTTTCATAGGTCTAAGTCTTTCTATATTTTTCAAAGTCGACCAGCTCATCATTTCCTACACCATAGCAATATTCCCCTGTCTGAGGATTTGACTACGAAGGTTTTTTTCCCTCAAATTTTTTGAATTCTTCCTATTCCTGGCTACATTGGTTTTATTTATGTAAGAAAAATTTTAATTTAAAATAATCAAAATGATGCATTTTACACTTCAATAATGCTTTCACCTTATAATATAATTTAAGGTCTGATGTTGCTGAATCCCCTTCCTTTCCATCTTTTTTTCCCTGGTTTCTTTGAAATTCTTGACCGTTGTTTTTCCAAAAGATCTTTGCTTTTTTTTTTTTTCCAACTCAATTGGCTTTACCTACCCATGAACAACAAATATTACGCCTATTATTTAGATCTGATTTTATTTGTATAAAAAGTGCCTTATGTTTATGTTCATATAGTTCCTGTGTCTGTTTTGGTGGGTATACTCACAGGTATTTTGTACTGTCTGGTTATTTTTAATGGTCTGAAAAAATTGAATAATATTGTGACAATGTAGTTTCTCTATTTTTCTCTTTTGATTAGGTCTATTTTAGCTTTATCTTTGTCTGAGATCATGATTATTACTACTGAAATTCTACTCCTTCCTTTTATTTTATGTTTGTATTTCTCATTTCTATTTTGTTTCCTGAAAGCAACATATTTTTGAATTCAGATTTTTAATTAAAATTTTAAAATTTTTCCATTTGTTTCATGGTTAATTCATCCCATTCACATTCTAAGTCATCCTTACTTGTATATTTTCCTCCTTTTCTATTTTTCCTGTTTTTTCTCACTATCCTTTTGCCCTATTTACCCTATCCCTTCTCACTTTACTTCTACCTGCTATCTTGCCCTCCTATTCTTTAACCTACCCATACCTCTAAGAGTCCTTCCTTTATTCTCTCCATCCTACCTATCCCCTTGCCCTCTTGTTGCATTCTAAATTTAGAAGACTTTTATACCCTTCTAGATATAGATGTTTTCTCTTTAACCCATTCCCAATGAGAGTAAGGTTCCAGCACTACCTCCCTCCCCCCTACCAGCTTCTTCTGTATTAATTCTTCCTTTTATGCCTCATTTGTACAAGATAAATATTCCTTTTTATCTCTCCCTACACATTTTTTATAAAATCACCCCAACATATGCAGCTCAGCCCAAGGCTTTCTTTCAAATTACCAATATAACAATCATAGTCATAAGAATAGTTTTAACATTTTCACAAATAAAAAGGGAACAATTTGACTTCATTGAGTCCCCTATAATTGTTCTTTGGTGTTTCCATTATATTTGTCCTAGATGTCATATGTCAAATTTTCCATTAAGTTCTGCTGGTTTTGTCACAAATACCTGAAAGTCTTTCAGTTCAATAAATGTCCTTTTTTTCATTCGGTATTATATTTAACTTGACTGGTTAAATTATTCATCATAACCCCCACTCTTTTCCTCTATGAAAGATAGTATTCTAAGAACTATGATCCTTAAAGTAGTAGCTGCTAGGCCTTGTGTAATCCTTATTGTGGATCCATGATACATAAATTGTGGGTTTTTTTCCCTTGTTGCTTGCAATATTTTGTCCTTAACCTGGGAGCTTTGAAACTTGGCTATGATATTCCTGTAAGTTTTCCTCCTGGGATCTCTTTAGGTGGTGATTGGTGATTTTTTTCTAGTTCTGCTTTTCATTTTTGTTCTAGGTCTTCAGGGCATTTTTCCTTGATAATTTCCTGTAATATTGTATCAAGGTTTGTTTTTTATCATAATTTTCAGGTAGTTTTATTATTTTTATATTATTTATCCTTGAATTGTTCTGTAGATCAGTTGTTTTTCTGATGAGATTTGCACATTCTCTTTTATTTTTTCATTCTTTTGATTTTGTTTTATTATTTCTTGTTGTCTTAGAATGTTCATTAGTTTCTCCTTGCCCAATTCTAGTTATCAAGGAATTATTTTCTTCCTTATGTTTTTGATTCTCTATTTCAAGTTGGTTAACTTTCTTTTCATATTTGTCTTGGTTTTCTTGGATTGCTCTTATTTTTTTTTGTTCTATTTTTTCCTTGATTTTTAAAGTCCTTTTAAAATTCTTCCAAGAATTATGTGACACAAGAGAAGTAGCCTTTTTAGTTTCATTATCATCCTCTGAATAGGAAGACTGATCTTCCCTATCCCCATAGTAGCAATTTATGGTTGGTTTCTTTCTCCTTCACTTGTTACTTTTATTTTTAGCAGCTATTAGTACAATCAAGTTCTAGTCTCAAGATGTGGGGAATGATGACCCAAGCTTCAGGCCCTTCTGTTTTTTTTCTGAGGTCTGTCTTGAAGCCCAACCTTTCTCCCCTCCTAAGCCATGCTGTCCCACAAATGCTCTTACTCCCTGTGGTATCTCCAGTGGCTACAAACTATAGCTTTCCTCTCTTCCCTGGAACTGAAACTAGGGTCCCTACTCTCCTGCAGGTGTCCACAGACAGCAGAGTCCTCGTCCCTCTGCTACTGCACTCACCAAGTATGTGATAACTCCTTCTCACTACAGCTGTAGCCTGGGATATATCTGGTCAGCACAGCTGTGTTTGGCATTCCTTGACATTGGAAAGTCCTTTAATCTTCTACTCAGTCTTCTGTCCCCCACACTATCTGCAAGGTGAAAGCTCCCAAGGCTGAGGCTGCCTCCCAACCCAGCTGCCCCCATGGCTTATTTTTTGTAGATTCTGCAGAGTTGGCCTAAAGGTGTTTGCACTTCACCCAAGCTGAACCTCTGCCCCTGGAGGTGGGATATTTCCTGGAGACTTCTTAGATTGTGTTAGAAGGACAACTGCTTACCCCCAACTTGTGTTTATTTCCAGTGCTCTATATTCCTTCTAAAGTGATGATCTGTCTTTTTTTGTTTTTGTTTTTGTTGTTGTTGTTGTTGTTGTTGTTGTTGTTGTTTTTGCAGGGCAATAGGGGTTAAGTTACTTTCCCAGGGTCACACAGCTAGTAAGTGTCAAGTGTCTGAGGCTGGATTTGAACTCAGGTACTCCTGAATCCAGGGCCAGTGCTTTATCCACTGCGCCACCTAGCTGCCCTGATCTGTCTTTTTTTGTGGAGGAAATTTGAAGAGCTGAAAGTTTTCTGACTTACTCTGCCATGTTCCCAGAAACCTCCTATTGAATTCTTGTTTCTTAAGAAAGTCTTGGGAACTTTTCCCTGCCTTTCTCTTCTGACTCTCTCTTTTCATTTGAACATTCCATGAACTATCTATGATTGGTTAGCTCATCACCAGGCCAGGGAGGACAGGACTAAGGGGCCCCGCCTCAATGTAGACCACTAAACTTCAAAGTTGAGCTGTCATATACATGAATAAAAAACTCTTGCCATTGTCAAAGATGGAGCCCTGAACCTGGCTACTGACCTATAGTCATGGATTTTTCCATGATTTTGTTTACTCTCCCCAATCCTGTCCAAGACTGAATCCTATTAACCCTGGTCACAGATTGAGCCCTAACCCTATATGCAGACTAATTTAATTTCCTTTTCAGGTATAGTTTTACCAGTGGTCAGGAGGATGCTGTATGCATAGATCACCTAGAATTTAGAAAAACATTAGATAAGGTCTTCTCCTTGAAGATCTGGGCTAAATGTACAGTCAGGTAGATTCAGGATTGCTTAAATGGCTGGACTCAAAGAGTAGCCATTCATGGTTCCATGTTAGCTTGGAAAGAGTTTGGGTGCCCGAGGATCTGTGCTGTTTGACATTTTTATCAATGCCTTGGATAAAAGTATAAGTAGAATGGCTTTCAACTTTTAAGATCACAGAAAGCTGGGATTAATATACAAGGAACTGGATGGTAGTCAGAATCCAAGAAGATATTAGGATGACATGAATAATATGATCTTTATTAGGGATAAATATAAACTTATGTTTGTTGTTGTTGAGGTTTTTTCAGCCATGTCTGACTCTTTGTAACACCTTTTGGGGTTTTCATGGTAAATATACTATATGTCATTTCCTTGTCCAGCTCATTTTACAGATGAGGAAATTAAGGCAAATAGGGTTAAGTGACCTACCCAGGGTCAGACACAGATTGTAAGTATCTGAGACTGGATTTGAACTCATGAAGATTATTCCTGATTATAAGATGAGTGCTCTATTCACTGTGCTATGTGGGAATTTATTGTGATTTGAGGACCCTCCTTGGGCTGAGATTAAAAAGCCTTAGGCCCTCAGGGCTTTTTTCTGTGTAAAAGGAGCTAGTGCCCCTCCCCCTCCACTTCAGCCAAGCTGAAAAGCCCCATGGGCCTTAAGAAATGCTGGCCAGGCCGACGGAGATCCCAGGCTTGCCCTGCCAGTCCCAGGCTCGCAGCAAGGGGCAAGGTCCCCTCGAGCCCTGGGTGTGGTACACATGGGACACTCAAACCCTCCCCCCCCCCCGCCCCGCCACTGCAGCCCTAGCGTGGCTGGCGGATTAGCTTGGCTTGTGTGGGGGTGCAGGGAGCCTGAGGTTTGAGGGGAGAGAAGGAAGATATATACCAGGCAGAAGACAGTAAGGGGGGGAAGACAGAGGAAGAAGTGGTACGGAGTAAGGGGCTTTTCAGGGTTCGTTGCTACAAAACAGAGAGGCTAGAGACACTGAGAGGGGGCAGAATGATGGAGCGGACAGAGAAAGAACGGTATAGAGAAAAGGGGTTTTTTAGTGAGTTAGATGGGAGGACGCTGGAAGACTAAGAGAGATGCAGGGGTTCAGCGGAGCAGTTAGACAGAAAGGCTAGAGACACTGAGAGGTTGGTGAGAGAAAAAGCACTTAGGGGTTCATCGTGACAGTACAGAAAGGGGTTTCACAAGAAAACAGAGTAGGAGGCTTTTCAGTTAGAAGGTAGAGAGAAGTTAAAGAGTGAAAGTTGGAGAGGACTGGAGGTGAACAGGTCCAAACAGCATACCCATAGGCAAGAGGCAGCAACAGCCCTTATTATATTAAAAGTAGTCAGATAGGGGCAGCTAGGTGGTGCAGTGGATAGAGCACTGGCCCTGGAGTCAGGAGTACCTGGGTTCAAATACAGCCTCAGACACTTAACACTTGCTAGCTGTGTGACCCTGGGCAAGTCACTTAACCCCAATTGCCTCACTAAAAAAACAAAAAATAAGAAAAATAAAAGCAGTCAGATGGCCAGCCAGTCAAACATCCACAGATTAGGGCCCCCAGTAAGATTAGCCCCCAAGCTAGTCAGTTAAAATATTCTTACTTTTAAATGGCAACCACAATGTGACTTACACTGTAATTATAATTTTTCTAAAGTTCTAATTTTTCATATAAGTCCATTTATATAATTTTTTAGATTAGTAGATATGGTTAATTGTTTTTACAGCTATATGTTATTTTGGGGGGGAACAAACTTCACAAATAAAAGATGGCAGAAGAGTGAGTGGCTAGACAATAGTGTGAAAAAAGATTTGTGAGTTTTAGTGAACTGTATGCTAAAAATAATCATCAATGTGATATGTCATCCTAGAAAGTAAATTTGATTCTAAACTAAAGCATAATGTCCAAGACTAGAGAGATGAGAGTTCCCCTATCTTCTACTCTGGTGGAGTCACATCTGATGTATTTTATTCAGTTCTGGGCTTCACATTTTAGGAATATCATTAATAACCTGGAGAGCATCTAGAGGAAAGTAACCAGAGTACTAAAGACCTCAAGAGTATGACAAGAAGACTGATGGAAGGAACAGAGGAATTTTATTCAGGAAGAGAAAAGAATCAGATGAACATGTTCCAGTAGCTGTCTTCAACTATTAATGGTCTGCCATGTGGAAGGAGGGTGCAGTTGGGTCTGCTTGGCCCCAAAAGACAGGAGTAACTAAGACAGGGGGAAATTACATAGTAGCAAATTTAGAATTGATAGAAGGACACATGTCCTAACAAGTAGAGCTATCCCGAATAATAGCTGGCCTCAGGAGAACTCAACCTCACTGAAAGTCTCCAAGCAAAGGCTGTGTGATGGGAAGTTTTTATTTCCTTTGATCAATTTTTATTATTTGGAGCTCAGGGTCATTTCTTCTGAATATTTGGCTGACCAAAATCTGTCTCCTGTTAATACTAATTACACCTGGGTAGAACTTAGGCTAGCCAATAATGAATAAATTGATTGTTTAACGGCTTTTCTTGATAACAAAAACAGAAAAGGGATTCTCTGAAATGCCTTAAATTGGGTGTTTTCCTTCTCACAGGAAATTCTCCTGACAAGCAAAAAGCAATAAATAAATTTAATGAGGAAAGAAGCTAAGAGCTGTCAGCCCTTCCCCATTACTTCATCACAAAGGTATCAAGGTGAAGTCAGCTAAGGTATTACCAAAGTCTTGGTAATGAGTTTTGAGTCCCGTCTAGCAATCTGGCCACCTCTGCTTTTACTTTTCTTTCATGAGCCAGGGTACCCCAAACTCTAATAATGGGAATAATAATAGAAACTCATGCCCCTTCCCTCCTCCCTCCCACCCCCCAGGAATCTAAATCAAGGTGGGTTCTGTCATAGAGTAAATGGAATTCAGTTTCCCAGTTGGGTGGGGCCCAGCCCAAATTAGTTACAAGAAGTTGCCTAGTTCTTGTCTTAAGCTAGTATAAGAGATGGCCCTTAGACAGAGAAGGGAATATTACAAATTAATATTAAAATCTAATGATACACAATTAAAATGAATTTCCCTCCCCTGATATCCTAGCCACCAATATCTTTTTGGATACTGACTGTCATTCAGTCCTTGGCTATTCATCGCAGTTTTGTGTGATCTGCAAAGTTGAAAAGCATATCATTTATAATCTTATCGAAGTCGTTGATAAAAGTGATAAAACATCACAGATCTTTGGGCACCCATACTCCTCCCAAGCTAACATTGAACCATAAATGATTACTCTTTGAGGCCAACCACTCAACCAGTTCTGAATCTACCCAGTTTTCTCTCCCCTCCCCTTCTCTTTTTTCAACTTTTTTATCTTCCTAATTTCATTCTATGGTAGCCTTGAGGTAGGATGGTAGACCAGAGACAAGTGTTGGGTAAAATTGGGATGAGAAATTGGCAGGGCTGCAATGGAGATAAGAGGTCAGCCCTAGTTTTAACATCATCCTACACTAATCTAAAGTCAATTCTTGCCTCTCCTTATTCATCTCAGCTGCTCTGTCCATTTTTTCCATGTTAAAATGTTTTTTCAATTAACAAAAAAAAAATTCTCTCCCTTGCATCTTACCCCCTCCACAATGAAAAAGAAAAACAAAATCCTTTTTAAAAATATATATAGTCAAGCAAAACAGATTGGTGGCAATGGGCTGCAAGAGATCTGCTAGCTCAGAGGGGATTCCCTCATTGGAGTTTGCCCTTGTTCCTGTTCCCCAGCCAGCCAGATCTCAACTATTTTATGAAATGGGGATTGTTAACTTAGAATAGGGTTTCCTGGTTGGTTTTATTCTCCCCACACTCAGATTGAACTGCCAACCTTACAATGCCCCTTTTCTTTTTCCTCACTTGATTGTTAGAGGAGTTAAGATGTCCTATGCAGATTCTTTAGAAACCTCAGGAGGATGTTTGAGGTCTGAGCACATCCAGAAATAACAAAAGACCAAGCCAAGATCTTTTGGGGGATAAAATTATTTCATCCCACAGGTTCTTGAGAGTAAAGGTCTTCCCATTATTCCTTTCCCCACCTTTCACTCACTCACTCCTAGATCTCTGACCTTTCAAAATTCACTAGTTTACTCACCCACTCATTTATTAGCTCTAATTAGATCCAATAAGCATTTAAGTGTCAATACTGTGCTAGGAACTAGGAATATAAAGAGAAAATTTTAAAGCAGTTCCTGCCCTCATGAATATTACATCCAAATAGGGGATACCACTTCTAATTAGATGAGCTTCCATATTGTCATTTAAGTAGAAAGACCTAGCTCTAATTCTGAGGATATGAGAAAAGGCTTCTTCTAGGAGATAGCTGATGAGCTGCCCCCTGCCTGACCACTGATTGTGTAGCACTTCAAAAGGTTTGAGAAACATAATTTCTGGGTAATTTGATCATTTTCCTTATAATGCCAGTGTTTCAATAAGAGGATGGTCATTTGGCCACAACACCCATATGGAGATGGCACCCAGTCTTATGGGAATGTGAGTGACCTAAAAGTCTGAGAAATTCATATGGTCTTAGGATGTGTAAGAGTTGCTATGAACAAGGAGACAATAATTTCACATTTTTTTGTCTTTTCCATTTTAATATTCATGTAGACAATCATTTATTAAATTTGAAGACCAAAATGCATATGTGATAATAAAAGAAAAAATGGGGACCTTGGACCCCAACAACAGAATGAGACCCCAGTGTCCTAAGAGCCATCCTAGGAAGTTCTCTTACCTCCTAGCAGAATCTCATTTCCAGTGAAGTAAGCTCTGTCAGCCCAGGAAGAGTCCAAGGGCAAAACTGCCCCTGAACTACCCCACCCAATAGGAATGGTTCAGGTCTTCAGGGGACACAGGTAGGTTGTGAAAGAAGCCAGATACTTGCTAGCTACCTGACTTTTTTCATGTCTAGCTGTCAGTCAGGAAAAAAAGAGGCTGCAGAAAAACCCCGTCCTTGTGTGCCAAAAACCACCCAGGCGTGGAAAAAGTATCAGATCTCAGAGCCAGGGGGAGGGACCATTATACATTTTCCAAGTATAAGCCTGGCTTCATCCCTGATTGTGATACTCCTTTTAAAGGACCAGCACCCACATTCTGGAATTGTTTCTGCTTCTGAATGACTAAAAACAAGTCTTCTAATCCAAAGTGGACAAACCACAAAAGGACACTAACCAGAGCTTCACATAGGTGTAAGGCCAATGGAGCTGGCCTGGGACCAATATTTATATGATCACATTTACTCCAGTAAGCCCAAAGGATAATGTGGAAGCCACTGGTCACAGATTTGTCGCAGCCCACACTGAGAGCTAAATTCCCCACCCTGTCACATGAAGAAAAAGTCAAGAGCAGCTTCTCTTTTCCCTCAACATCTCAGACAAGTTTGCAGAGAAAAAGGGATTTGTAAAGAAGCATCTGGGGTCACTCTTAAGTGACCAGTCGCCCATTCTTACTGAGGCTGCCCCTCCTGGGAAAGCAGTCGGGGGAGGAGACACGTGTGGTCCCTTGGGGCCAGCAGCTGAAGCAGCCTCTGTCCTTACATCCCTTGTGTTCTTAAGTCCCCCATAATAAAGGATGCAAAGGCTCCACTCTGGCTGCACATGATCCCTTTCCTTTGGAAGATTACGGTCAGTTCTGGGCCTCACGGTTCAGGAAGGACATTGATAAGCTAAAAGGTGATCACAAGAGAGCCACCCCCCCCAAATGGGGAGGGGCCTCCAGGTCATGATGCCCTGTATGGGCAGGAGGAAGGAGGTGGGGAGGCTTAGTCTGGAAAAGAGAAAGGCCGTCTGTCCTGGGGCAGAGAAATTAGATGGGGTTTGCCCTTGCCAGAGAACAGAAGTAGGAATGATAGGCAGCAGAAGCGAATTAGGCCAGAGGTCAGGAAAAAACAAATAATCAACTATCTAACAATGCCAAAGAACCCCCCCAAAGTGGAATGAGCTACTCTGGGAGGGATGGTTTCCCCTCACTGGTGTTTTCTGGCAGAGGTTGAAGATGCTCATTTGCTTTACCACATCTGCCTCAGGAGGGAGTTAGTGCACTTGAGAGGTGTGTGGCGGTGGGAATTCTTTTGGAGAATGGGTTGGACTAGATGCCTTCTGTGGGCCTTGCTGACTGTGAGTCCTCCCCCCTTCTTTTGTTCTTGAGTCATTTTTCAGTCATGTCCAAATCTCAGTGACCCCATTTGGGGTTTTCTTGGCAAAGAAACTGGAGTGGGTTATTTCCTTCCCCACATCATTTTACATGTGAGGAAACTGAGGCAAAAAGAGTGAAATGACTTGCCCAGGGTCACATAGCTAATACATATCTTAGGCTGGATCTGAACTTAGGTCATCCTGACTCCAGGCTTGGCCCTCCATCCACTGAAGCATTTAGCGTTTTACAGATGAGGAAACTGAGGCACAGAACGTTTAAGTAAATTAGACTACCATTCCCTAGGGAAAGCCTCCTTTGGTGGTTGCTCTCCTTGGATTGTGAATGGGTCATGAAGGGAGGAAGAGGGAATGATTCTGATTCAGGTCCCTGCTTGTTCGACTTGCCTCTGCCAAGGGTTCCTGGCATGAACATAATTTGTTTCAGGTTTATTCTGTATATATGTATTTATTATTTCTGTTTAGTTGTTCAGTCATGTACAACTCTTTGTGACCCCATTTGGAGTTTTCTTGTCAAAGATAATGAAGTCGTTTTCCATTTCCTTATCCAGCTCATTTTACAAATAAGTAAACTGAGGCAAACAGGGTGAAGTGACTTGCCCAGGAACATGGTATTTCTAATTAATTATAACTTTAAACTAACTCAGAGGGAAAGCTGACTTCAAGGACATAGAAAAGTAGCTTGAACAATCATATAAAATGAGGCAGTAATACAGAGTAGGATCAATTATTAAATGATACAGAATCAGTTTAATTTTTTCATTCTTTATATCCTCTTTCATCCATTGTGCCCCTTCAGGTTAGGTTACTCATATAAATACATACAGGCAGCTAGGGGGTACATAGTTCACAGAATGTGGGGCCTGGATCTATGCTGTGACTAAGTGCCTTCTGCTGGTTTTCCCAGACACCTTCTGCATTGGGCTGCATTCCCTTTTACTCAGGTGAGACAGAACTTTCCTGAAGACCTTCTAGGTTATCTTAAGCCTGGAGATTGTTTTACTGTCTTTTTTTAGGTTATGCAGCTCCAGAATCTGTTTAGAGACTTAATTTAACTTTGTTTCTCAGGCAGCTAGGTGGTATAGTGGATAGAGCACTGGCCCTAGATTCAGGAGGACCTGAGTTCAAATCCGGCCTCAGACACTTGACACTTACTAGCTGTGTGACCCTGAGCAAGTCACTTAACCCTCATTGCCCCACCCCACCCCCCCAAAAAATGGATGTCTCTTTAAGACATTTATAAGATAGACTACAAGCCATTCTTCTTCTAAGATAACTAATTGCACTCATTTTCCTTTCCTTAACATAGAACCGAAACAATTATGATATTCACTAATTAACAGAATCACATCCTGGTTTCACAAATCTTTGCATCATTTGCCTGTTTATCCCCATACCACTGTGAGAAATTAAAGGACCTTTACTTACACAGGAACACATAGCTAGTAACAGATGTCAAGGATAAATAGTTAATTGTTTGGAATGTTGAAAGAACTAAAATTCTAGGCCAAATAGCTCAAATTTTAGACCTAGATCTTATTATAATAATTCAGATATGTTCCAGTATAAGCCAAAAGATGAAGATTTAATGGTATTCACACTGATCATCTGACATGATTATAGAAATTTGCTACAAAAGAAGAAGAGAGACATAAGGGAAAAGTGTTCCCTTACATTGAAATCAATTCCAGGCAAAAGTTATAAAGAGAGTGAATGACATTGAGCCAAGCTTAAAGTCAGCCAGCTGGGATATTTTCCATTGAAGAAACATCATGTTGGGGAAATTGAATCAGGAGAATTCTACCTCAGCCCATGGCAGTAATCATTCTCCTTGACTCTCCCATGAGAATTCCACCTGCAGTTTATGCATGTAAAAGACCATAAGGTTGCTGGCCTAATGGATCACTGGCTCAATAGCATTCATTCCTTGATGAAGATACATGGAATCAGACTCAATAATATCAGTTAACAGTCCCATAAAGTCTTAAATGCAACTTCCAATAATCAGAGCTTCAGGTGAATTCAGCTCTCAAGGATCACATATCCTAGATAAAAAGTATTGACTGTAATCTCACATTGGTAACAGTCAAAAATTCATCATAAAAAAATCACAACTTGATATAACCAGCACTCAAGATAAGTAGATGTTTTCTTTTTCATTCCTAAGTTCAACATTACAGAATTGATTTTGTTTTAAGATTCTCGATAAAAAACAAAAGATTTAGACTTTGTAAATATAATAATCCCAAATTATATACAGAGAGCAGTTTATAGGAAACACTGTCCACAGTAAAACACATTCAGTTATTCACCACGTTCAAATGGACATAAACACAGACTGCTGCTCTCAGATTCTCTTTAAATAATAGCAATGTCTTTAATGTGCCTCAACTAGTTTGCAGGCATTTCTACATATGTTTTTATATCAGATTATATAACAAACATAAGTGAAATCAGGTGAAATGAGGTCATTAAGGTGATACAAGATAGTTCATAAGTCACTACTCTCCACTAACATAACTGACTACTGCAATCCTATTCTTTAAACATAAAAGAGGGGTCATCTTGGTGGCACAGTGATAAAGCACCAGCCTTGGATTCAGGAGGACCTGAGTTCAAATCCAGTCTCAGACACTTGACATTTACTAGCTGTGTTACCCTGGGCAAGTCACTTAATACTCATTGCCCTGCAAAATAAATAGATAGATAGATAGATAGATAGATAGATAGATAGATAGATAGATAGATAGATAGATAGATAGATAGATAGATAGATAGATAGATAAATGAATGAATGAATGAATGAATAAAAGAGGTTTCTGACTTTAACCCCACAACTTAATAGATTTATATCTTTGTTTAACAAGCTTCTTTATTTTTGTCTAATTATACTTATATTATTCTGAAAGAATGTGATACTTTGGGAATTGAACCTACATATGACAAATTCAAGCACTAATTTAACTCTTGTGTAGGCCATGAAATGACAACAAATTCAGATCAAAACAACAAGATCTTATAGCTTATTATAGTAATTTAGATGCTTTAGTTTTAATCTAATACCTAATAGATTCAGTATTGCAGTGGCAAACTTCCACTTTTTCTATCCTAATGATAGAAATTTACTATGAGATAAGGTTATACCAACATCAAAACTAGCCCTCAAGGTTTACACCACTATAAGTAGCCCAGTATATGGAACCAGGTAGACAGATTTCTTTTTTTTCTTCTTCTTTTTTTTTGCAGGGCAATAAGGATTAAGCCTAGGGTCACACGGCTAGTAAGTGTCAAGTGTCCGAGCCCAGATTTGAACTCAGGTCCTCCTGAATCCAGGGCCGGTGCTTTATCTACTGCACCACCTAGCTGCCCCTAGACAGATTTCTTATATGAGAATGAATTAAGAAGAGTCCACCTTAGCCTTTTCAAGGTAACCTCCCTACCTTATTCCCAGGGACAGATATTCACTAGCCTTAGATAACAGGTGTTGCTTCCATTGAGCTGCTGACTCTGATGTTTCTCTTAAAGAGCCCATTTAAGGACAGTCCAAGGATACAACAAACCTAGGAAAGAAACTCAAAGAATAGCTAGAATCCCCACCCAAAAAATTTTTCTTCTCAGACAATAAAGTCTCACTAGTCACAGTAGATTTTGACATAATTGTTATCAATCTATTATTTGAATAAATACAATTTAGTAGACCTCCTAACCATCACACAAAAGTTTTTAATTAAACATGTACTGAAAAGATTTTTTATAAAAGAATTTCTTAAACATTTCTTCCTAAAAGTATTTCACTTTCTTAAAGACAGCTTCAAATTTATCCTGATGTTAAAAGGAATAATCACTAAACTTTCACGAAATAAATTGGTTGGAAACCTCCAAAATGACAGATATCATTCACTTATTCAACCTTAAAGTAAAAATAGATCTTCGAAATTGGGATATATGAAAACTAAATTGGTATAAAATGCCATTAAGTAACATAAATAAATCTCAAAAGTCTTAAAAACTAAATAAATTCATAATCATCACAAATTCCTAAGTACCACCTTCCCTTAGTCAACAAGGTGTTTGCAATGGGGAGGAGATTTGGTTTTTATAAGCCAAAAAAAAAAAAGACAATTAAATTAGTCTTAACACAATTACAAAGTTTAATAGCTCTTCAAAAATTTACTCAGTATTTCCCCCTTTGTCTTAAAATATGTCACAGAAGGTGGCAGAGGAGAGGCAGTGAGCTCTCAAACTCATGACACGATTGCTCCAAAAAACATCAAAATAATGCCATAGGATAATGCCTGGAGCAGCAAAATCCACAGAAGAATGTGCTGAAATCATCTTCTAACCAAAAACAGCTTGGACCGTCAGAAGGAGGGAGCTGCTGTGCTGAGACAGAAGCTGAGCCCAACCCCACAGTCACCCTGACACAGATCCAGTCCTAGGAAGGCCTCAACAGAGAAGGAGACCCCCAGAGACTCTGAATCAGCTGACGTGCCAGTGTTGTATGGACATAAGCTCACAGTCTGGTAAGAGGGCTGAGCCCTTGGCAGGGGGGAAAATATAGGGGTCTATGCTGGTGCTGAGACAGAACTTGGGTTTTTCACCCCTGCTAGGAACCAGGAGGTAGGTTTGAGTAGCAGCGGCCCAGGTAGGGGAGGGGCACAGTCTCATGGGAGCTGACAACCACAACACACAAAGCTGGTTCATTAGCAATGTGGTCTGGGATCATCTATGGACCAGGGAACAGGCTAGGCAAGTGAAAAACCTTTTCCTCCTTAAATCATATCACCTGGGACTTCTGAAGCTTGGGATACTGCAGCCTGGAAACAGTGCCCCACTTTAAGGAGCTAAAAATCAAGTCAAAGAAAGGCAAGATGAGCAGACAGAGAAAGGTGAGGACCATAGAAAGTTTCTTCAATGACAAGTAAGATCGAGGTACAACCTCAGAGGAAGATATCAATGTCAGGGCTCCTATATCTAAAGCTTCCAAGAAAAATATTAATTGGTCTCAGACCATAGAGGCATTCAAAAAGGACTTTGAAGCTAAAGTTAGAGCAGTAGAGGAAAAAATGGAAAGAAAAATGAGGGTGATGCAGGAAAGACATGAGAAAAAAGTCAACAGCTTGAAAAGTCAAATTAGCCAAATGGAACAGGAGGTACAAAAGCTCTCTGATGAAAATAATTGCCTAAGAATTAGGATTGAACAAATGGAAGCCAGTGACTTTATGAGAAACCAAGACACAATAAAGCAAATCCTAATGAATAAAAAAATAGAGGGCAATGTGAAATATCTTCTGGGAAAAACTGTTGACCTGGAAAATAGGTCCAAGAGAGATAATTTGAAAATTATTGGTCTACCTGAAAACCATGATCAAGGAAAGAGCTTAGACACCATCTTCCAAGATATTCTCAGGGAAAATTGCCCTGATAATATAGAAGCAGAAGCTAAAATAGAAATTGAAAGAATCCACCAATCACCTTCTGAAAGAGATCCCAAAAGGAAAACTCCTAGGAATATTATAGCCAAATTCCAGAGCTCTCAGGTGAAGGAGAAAATATTGCAAGCTGCCAAAAAGAAAGAATTCAAGTACTATTGAGCCCCACTCAGGATAGCACAAGATCTAGCAGCTTCTACATTAAAGGACCAGAGGGCATGGAATATGATATTCCAGAGGACAAAGAAATTGGGATTACAACCAAGAATCACCTACCCAGTAAAACTGATCATAATCTTTCAGAGGAAAAATTGGGACTTCAATGAAAAAGAGGCCTTTCTGGTATTTGTCATTAAAAGATCTGAACTAAATGGCAAATTTGACTTTCAAATACAAGACCCTAGAGAACCATAAAAAATTAGAGTTGGGGGACATACCAGGGTCATACAGTAGGCAACTGTCTTGTGTCTGAGGCTGGGTTTTGGCTGAGATCCCCCTGGGTCCAGGGTGGATGCTTTGTCCACTGTGTCACCTAGCTGCCCCATGTTGACATCTTTAGGGTTAAATTGAGGGGTGAGGGGAATGCAATGGGGGAGGGGGAAGGGCAGAGGTGAAATTCTACATGAAAGAAACAGGAAAAGGCTTATGGAGTGGGGGAAAAGATGGGGGAGGAGGAGGGCAGTAAATGAATTTTACACTCATCAGAAAAGGCTCAAATACCTTAAACTCATCAGAGTTGCCTCAAGGAGGGATACACACACACACACACACCCAACTGGGTGGAGTAATCTATTTAATATGGACAGTAAATGAGCCTAACACTAATCAGAATTGGCTCAAAGACCTCAATCTCATCAGAATTGGCTCAAGGAGGGAATAACAAACACACTCAATTGGGTTGAGTAATCTCTCTAACCCTGCAGGAAAATAGGAGGGGGAGGGGATAAAGAGAGAGAGGAAAAAGAAGGAAGGGTAGATTGGGGGAGGGGACAGACGTGGAAGCAAATCCCTTTTGAAGAGGGATAGGATAAAAGAAAATGGATAATAGAATAAATACCATGGGGAAAGGAATAGAATGGAAAGGAAACAGTTAACAATAGTAATCCTTAAAAAGAGAAAAGGGGGGAAGATTGTACAAAAAATATTTATAGCAACTCTTGGTGGAAGCTAAGAATTGAGAATAAAGGGAATGTCCATCAATTGAGGAATGAAGAAGCTGTGCTATATGATTGTAGTGGAATGGTCTTGTGCTATAGGAAATGACAAACAGGATGATCCCAGAAAAACCTGGAAAGACTCATGAACTGATATATAGTGAAGTGAGCAGAGCTGGGAGGACATTGTGCATAGTGACAGAAGTATTGTTCAATGAACAATTGTGAATGAGTTAACTACTCTCAGTAATGCAATGATCTAAGACAATCCCGAGGGACTAATGAAAAAGCTTTCTATCCACCCCCATAGAAAGAACTGATTTTTTTAAAAAAGCACTTGTAGATTGTACATATATAACCTGGTTACTGTCTTGTGGAGGGGGAAGGAAAGGGAGGGAGAGAGGAAGAAAAATTTGGAACTCTAAATCTTATGAAAATGAATGTTGAAAAGTACCCTTACATGTAACTGGAAAAATAAAATAAATGTTTGTTGCTAAAATTTAAAAAATTTTTAAATTAAAAATGTCACAAAAAATGAAGAAAAATTATTACATTCTGGAATCCCACAGAGATACTGAATATTATAGTTCATTTAAACCCCTCAAAAAATGACCATGGCCAATTGCTTCAAACCTCCAAATTAACATATATAACTATATCCTTAGATGAAGCAGGCTTGAAAACCAGTCCCATTTTGTGCAAGTATTCCCATTTACTCAGTAGGAATTCCACAACACAGAAAACTCTTGCACAGGATTAAGAATTTATGACTAGAGAGGACAGCTAGGTGACATAGTGCATAAAGCACCAGCCTTGGATTCAGGAGGACCTGAGTTCAAATCCAGCCTCAGACCCTTGACACTTCCTAGCTGTTTGACCCTGGGAAAGTCACTTAACCCATATTGCCCTGCAAAAAACAACAACAACAACAAAAACAGAATGATCTGAGACTGAATTCTTAATCTAACAACATCTAGATTTTAAGAGAAATCACTTTCCTAACAACATAGCTAATACAATTGTTTACCAAATTATACAATATAAGAAAATTGAGAAATATAACAATATTATGTACTTAAAACTTGAAACAAACCCCTTACCAATCAAGTGACTAATTTTGTTGAACGAACTTCCAAATTATGTTACAAAGAAAATTCTTCATCTCATCACCACTGGCATTGTATACTGATCAAATCTAAAAACTCATACAACATTATCATGTATGAAGCAATTACTTCTAATTAAAGAGATAATTTTTTGTAAAAAGTTAACATTCAGATAGAGTTTGCCCTATGACAAGAATTTTACAATCATATGATGCTCACAACCTTGGGGGATGAATTCCATTATTACCCCCTTACAGAACTGTTTTTTTTTTTTGCAGGGCAATGAGGGTTAAGTGACTTGCCCAGGGTCACACAGCTAGGAACTGTTGACTTTTTAAATACCCATGGTGATGATTCCCAGCTCCATAGAACCTTTTCCTTCACTTAAAGAGCTAAGACCCCTTGCCTCTACCTTGGACACTTTATCAGATAAAGAACATTTCAAGTCCCCATTCCCATTCTCCTGAGACTTTCAAGCTGGGTATGCTGGGAAATACATATAAAGTCTTACAGTTTGAAAATCACACCTATTTATCACTAGGTTAATTTTAAATGTGCTGGACTAAAATATCCTGAGACCCTAAATTGTACTGTTGCTTTGAAGCCCAGGGAATTGATTTCATTCTTACATGGCATGGACAGGTAGAAACCTGAGCTTCCATAGTTACTTAAGTAATAATTAAATAATTGAACAGTACAAAGAAACATGTAACATTTTGCATGATAATCACAAATCACAATAGCCAATATCTTTACCATATCCAATATTTACGTAATAAGGTCTTCCAACACATTTATCCTGAAAGTTGCTTGAATATAATAAACCAGAAGATTATCAACGCTACTCTCAGACTAAAGCTGGTTACAGACTGTGTTTTAAAAATGTTTTCCCTTGCAGTTTCTAGTTCTTAATTGAAGTCAAGTCATTTCACTTTAACCACTTAAGCCAGGGGCTACATTCTGAAATCTTAAAATACTGACTCAGTTACTAATCTGTTACTTATTTATTATTTTTTACATCAACCTTTTAATAATTTAAACTATAATCCAAAACAAAAACAAAAAAAGTCCCCCAGATGGACAAAGAGAGAAATAAACAGAGTCTTAGTAACCCAAAAAGTAAAAGCTGAGATTAAAAATTATTTTCCTTCCTTGCTCTAATAGCTCACTTAATTTACTCACTTTTCCTGATAGCAAGAATTTTTTGGACACACTTCTGCCTGAAAATTGTAAGAATGGGACCTCAAGGCCCTCTAAGGCAATAATACACACCTCTACTCCTTTACTTAAAGAGTCCCTTTACTGTACACATATAGTTTAATTTACATGTAGCCCCAAAAGCTTGAAAGCAAGGATTGTAGTTTTAAAGATTCTCTTACAGAGAACTGGCCCAGATTTCACTATGGGAAGCCCTAGTCCTGCAAGAATTTCTTTTTTGGGTGGGGCAATGAGGATTAAGTGACTTGCCCAAGGTCACACAGCTAGTGTTGAAAATTAAATGTTGTTTTCGTACTTATCCTCCTACAATATAAATAAAACCAGAAACTCACAGAGACAGATCAGAGAAGGCAAATCTCTGCTTCTCCTACAAGTGAGCACCTAAAGCAAAATCAGCAACTCACATAGACAGATCAGAAAAGGCAATCCCCACTTCTCCTACAAGAAGTGAGCACCTTAAAAAAAAAAAAATAACAAGTCAGAGAATTGGTAGGAAAACTGAGCACTGATTGATTTCATACCAATTACCAAGCCAGCATGACATGCGGAAAATCTCTCAAAGAAAGATTCTCAAGGGTTTTCCATTTTTTATCAGTACTTAAACCTTTTTTCTTTACTGATTATAGGGTAACATCATTTTATTATCATACCATAAATTGACTCAAAACAGATATCACAAACGTAAATCAATCAAGCAATATAAATCAGGCTAGCAGTTAACTTAAAGCAGATGCTATGATTAAATTATGTATAGACAGGAAGGGTATTTATCTATTGGTAAATCAATCAGATCCACATTGATTAACTTTCACTTTTAGTAACGGATGTTATCAGTTCCATTAGCATGATACAAATTAGTTTGACAGTTCAACTTAAAAGCAAAAAATATGACAAGAGTATGATTCAGAAGAGGTTATCATAGATAAGAATCTTCAGACATTTTTACAAGTATTGGGGAGGAAAATAGGATGGCTTCACCAGACAAAGGAGTTTGTTAGAGAGCCATAAAATCTATCAATTATCCTGGGGCAAGAAGTCACAGTAGATGGGAACTTTATTAAGTTTTTTTTTTCCCTTCTTTTTTTCTTTTCAGGGCAATGAGGGTTAAGTGACTTGCCCAGGGTCACACAGCTAGTTAAGTGTCAAGTGTCTGGGGTCAGATTTGAACTCAGGTCCTCCTGACTCCAGAGCTGGTGCTTTATCCACTGTGCCACCTAGCTGCCCCCTATTAAGTTTTTCATAACACCAGTAAGTGTCAAGTGTCTGAATCCAGATTTGAAGTCAGGTCCTCCTGAATGCAGGGTCTGTCAGTGATTTATACTGTGTCAAGATAATGGAATGTGGTAGATGAGATTTAGCAGATCTGACTGCTGACTGGCTTACTAGATTGTAAGCACATCTGGCTGGTACTTAAGTACTTAAGAAGGTATTGTTCTCAGAAGCTAAAAACTTTGAACTTTACATTGAGACCACCTTCCCGTCCAGTGAACCAATGAATTTGAATGACGCTAGCCAATCAGCTTGAAGAACCTCCTATTTCTGGGAGGGGAATATGAAGCAGGAAGTGGACACTGTCAAGAGGGTTCTTCCTCTTTTGGTGGCATGGTGGCAGAGAACTTCAGAAGTGGGAGGTTTAGGAAGGCTAGGATTGCCAGGTTCTCAATCTTTCTCTTTCTTTTACTATCTTTCAATAAACCCTTAAAAAACCTAAACTCATTGATCAGTGATTTTAGTCAGTTTCCCCCAAAAACTGGGGGGACAGATTAGAACCCACATTTAGAATTTTAAATTACACAATACACTGTGCCACCTAGCTGCACCCCCTGCAAGAAATTCTAATATATTTCTGGAATTGAGGGATTACCAACAATTGCTTTCCCAAGCTGAATATCCAGAATATCCTGAATTTCCCAGGTGGCCCTTTACTGTGTGCACTGGTTTTCTCTCTCTCATTTCTCAATAGCCTATGTCAGAGGATCTCTTTCGAGTAGACACATCTACCTGACAATTTTCTCCCTGTGAGAGTGAAAATTAGGTGGGGAAAGCTGCAGCACAAACACTAAGAACAGACATATAGACACATATATGCTTATCCAGAGGTGATTGAAGGGTAGAATCAGAAGTTTCAGGTTGAGGAGAGAGTCAAAATCAACTTGCAATTTCTCAGAAAAGGTCCTTCTCCTAGGTGATAGTTTTACCTATAGAGTGCTGGAAGAAAGAACATTTCCTGGTAGAGTTGTCTCAAGTATATGTCAAGTATCCCTTCATGGTTCACCCAAACTGTGATGATTTAAAAGGTTTGAGAGACATAGTTTCAGGGTAATTTAATCATTTTACTAATAAGGCAGCAAAATCCACTGTTGGTGGAGTTGTGAACTGACCCAGCTATTCTGGAAAACAATTTGTAACTATGCCCAAAGGGCTATAGAACTGTGCATACCCTTTATCCAGCAATACCACTGTCACAGGGGAAATAGGTGGTGGGCATACTTAGGTATTCCTCTGTAAAGAATTACAACTCTTGGGGGCAGCTAGGTGGTGCAGTGGATAGAGCACTGGCCCTGGAGTCAGGAGGACCTGAGTTCAAATCCGGCCTCAGACACTTAACACTTACTAGCTGTGTGACCCTGGGCAAGTCACTTAACCCCAATTGCCTCAAAAAAAAAAAAAAAAAAAAAAAAGAATTACAACTCTTGGACTGCTAGATGGTGCAGTGGATAAAGCACCAACCCTGGATTCAGGAGGACCTGAGTTCAAATCCAGCCCCAGACACTTGACACTTACTAGCTCAGTGACCCTGGGCAAGTCACTTAACCATTTCCCCACAAAAAAAGAAAGAAAGAAAGAAAATATAACTCTCACACATAGTCCACTTAGAATAAAATGATCTTTAATTTGGGTGCTAGAGAAAGCAACTGAGAGGGAAGTCAAAGACTTCACCACAAGGGAACAAGATGGCTTAGAAATATTCTCCTCCAAGAACAGAAGGCCAAAGCTACATAGACGGGGTGACCACCTGACAATGGAAAGTTCCTTTTGGAGTGGGGTGAGGAAAGTTTGAATGAGGGGTGGTAGTCCTGACTTCTGGAGTTCTCTGTCCCATGTGCCACTCAAATAGTAGCCATGCCTAATGGACTTATCTGCTATAGAATTTTATCTCTCCTTAACTTCTTAGGTGTGCCCCCCCTGAAATGTAAACTGATATTTAAACTTTAATAGGCCTTTGACTCCTAGATATGTCTGTCCTGTCCTAAGCCCCATGTCACCACTATTAGGGTTTTTGGGTTTTTGTTTTTGTTTTAGTTTTTTGTTTTTGCAGGGCAGTTGGGGTTAAGTGACTTGCCCAGGGTCACACAGCTAGTAAGTGTCAAGTGTCTGAGCCTGGATTTGAACTCAGGTCCTCCTGAATCCAAGGCTGGTGCTTTATCCACTGCACCACCTAGCTGCCCCCACTATGAGTTTTATATCCCAAAGACATGCCCCCAAATTTTTGTACAAAAATATTGATAGCAGCTCTTTTTGTGGTGGTTAAGAATTGGAAATCAAAGGAATGCCCATCAATTATAGAATGGCTAAATAAGCTGTGGTATATGATGGTGATGCAATATTATTGTGCTATAAGAAATGACAAGCAGGATGATTTCAGAAAGGCCTGGAAAGACTTGTAGGAACTGATGTATAGTGAAGTGAGCAGGACCAAGAGAACATTGTGCACAGTGAAAGCAATATCGTTGTAACGATTGGAATGATACCACCTGCTGGAGACTTACTGTAGAAAAGCTGTGCCGTGAGGCGAACATCTCTGAGGGCAAGACCATCATGGGTCTTTTCTTTAGCGTCAGGAAGTGACGTTGGCTAGTGGGAGGAAGAAGGAAGAGACTGGCGCTCTGTCTCGCTCTTTCCTGGGGACTCTGGCGGAGAGGGGAGCTAGAAATGTGCTCTCCCTTTAATAGATAGGAATCTAGGCCTTTTCTTTTCTCTTTACCAAATTCTTATCCTCCTTAATAAATGCTTAAAAGTTTAACTCTTGCTAAAGCTTATAATTTATTGGTGACCACTCATTAGATATTTTAGACAGTTTAGCTAGAATTTTAGCCCTTAACATTCTTTGATGAAGAACTGTGAATGACTTAACTGTTCTCAGCAGTACAATGATCCAAGACAATCCCAGAGGACTGTTGATGAAACATACGATCCACCTCCAGAGAAAGAATTGATATTGATGGAACACAGATTGAAGCATACTATTTTTCATTTTCTTTCATTTTTTTCTTTAATTCAAGTTTTCTTGTACAAAATGACAAATATGGTAATGTTTTAATAATTGCCCATGTATAACCCATATCTGATTGCTTACCACCTCAGGGAGGGGGAAGGGGAGGGAGGGGAGGAAGGATAAAAATGGGAATTCAAAATTTTAAATAAAAATATTTATTATTGGGGGAAAATAATAAGGCCAACAGGTTGCTAATTAAAGGATAGTCATTTGGCTGTCTTTCTCAGACCAAAGACTCCTAATGGTGGTGGGGTCTCAGCTTATATGCCCTTGGAAGAGGAGGTGTTCCTGAGAGATGCCTAATCTCCTCTCATTGGTTAATCAAATGGGAGGGGGCTATCTTGGGGTACATGACTTAAATCACTCAAATCTTGGTCAAAGAGACATCAACTTCCATATCACCTGTCTTGATAATAGGAAGAATCAACATTTTCCCAGGATCTGTCTGAGCGAACAGGTAGGAATATATATTTGGATATCAGTAAAATACGAATCACATCCAAATCTTGCATATCAAATTGAAAGACTTTGATATTGCTTATCAGTTTACCAGCTTGGCCACACCTTATTCCTGGGGGGGTGAGGGGTGCAGAGCTGTTTTTCCCTTGGGAAAGTTTAAGGATTCCTTGGGGGTTGGAATCTTTAGGTTTCTTGGGGTCCTGCTCCATTTCCACATCACTTTAAGAGAAATTTCCGCCACTGGTTGGTTTCTGGATGAGGAAGTAGAAAAAGTGAAAAGCCTTGGTACTAATATAGTAATGAGTTATTAAAAATGAAAAATAGTCATTTCTCATGAATAAATGAATGAAATGGGAAAATATTTATTAGGCACCTACTCGTCAACCAACATTAATTCTTAGGAAACAAAAGTTAGAGGAAGCTGTGGTCTCTACCCTCAAACAACTTACATTTTAACATTACAAACTACATAATGATAACTACAAATTTACGAAGAACTGACTGATCCCTGCCTACTGACATGTTTTTGTCAATTCCAGACTCTTGATCAACTTATGGACCTTCCCCCAAGCAAAACGATCCCCCTCCCCCTGCCCCTCCTTACTCCATGGACTTTAGGTTATTACAAAAGGTTCTACCTAGATTAAGTAGTTTCTATTTAGAGTTAAGTAGTGTCTATACTTAACTCATGAGCAGTTCTGTGGTTTCTTTTGTTAAAGGTTCATTTACATTAAGTAGTTAGTACCTGCCTCTGGAGCAGTCTTTTGGTTCCTTTTGTTCTGTTACCCCCAAAAAATCCTGTGCTTGGTTTCCATCTTTGGGTATTCCTAGCTTCTTGCTTTGCAATACCACGAGCTAAAGTTCCTCTGCCCCCATTAAAGACCTTGTTTTCTCCTATATTAATTGTTTCCTTAATTTCCAGGTTAACAATATATAGTGTCACAGGGAAATTGGTGGCCAAGGTCCTTAGGTATTCCTCTGTAAAGAATTATACTCTTCCGGCAGCTAGGTGGCACAGTGGATAAAGCACCAGCCTTGGATTCAGGAGGACCTGAATTCAAATCCGACCTCAGACACTTGACGCTTACTAGCTTTGTGACCCTGGGCAAGTCACTTAACCCTCATTGCCCTGCCAAAAAATATATATATATATATATATACTCTTGTGCACGTCCTGATTAGAGATAAAAGAACAGTTTTATTAGTACAAGGGAACCTGGTTGGGAGGAAAGTTGGGGTGGTTGTTCTGATTTCTGGAGCTATCTCTGTCCCTTTGGTACCACTCAGGCAGCAACCAAGCCTAAAGGGATTGGCTCCCTGAGGGGTGGGGGTAGACTGAAATGAAGGGTGGTGGTTCTGGAGCTATCTCTGTCCTGAGCAGGTGCTGCTTAACTCCCTTGCTTCTTTAGGTGTGTCTGTCCTTTGGTTTAGCTTCTCAAGGAGAATGTTTTCTGAGTTGCCCTAGAAAACTTCTGAGGTGCCCCAGGCCCATAACATATAGGTTTTGATGGCCAAGGAGGAGAGTTCTGGTCTGGAGTCCTGGCCATGATGAGCAGAACCATAGGGCAGCTGATTGATCCATGATTTCTAGGACCAGGGGTGGTCTTGAATACTGTCCTGGGGCAAGAAATGGAAGTTTCATGTAGTACAGAGGGAGGATATATGGGAGAACAGGACCAGAAGGTAAGACGCCTGAGTGGGCCCTATCTCCTTGTGACCTTTGCCAAGAAACCCCAAATGGGGTCAGCTGGAGAGAGACAGCAGAGGGGGGCAGCTAGGTGGTGCGGTGGATAAAGCACCGGCCCTGGATGGCCTTGGACACTTGACACTTACTAACTGTGTGACCCTGGGCAAGTCACTTAACCCTCATTGTCCTGCAAAGAGAGAGAGAGAGAGAGAGAGAGAGAGACAGCAGGGATGGGTGCATTTGGATACACTCACCTATTAGGACAGCTGAACTCCAGGGAAGGGGTCCAAAGAGAACTGGATTAACTCCCCTAGGGTGGGGCAGCATAACCTTTGAAGTCCAAGATCAAAGGGTGAGTGTTCTTGGGCAGAGAGGAGATGCAATGATGGGACAGATGCCCTGATGCCCAACTGGGCTCTTGTTTCCTGCCCCAGAAAACTTGCAGGTGGTTAGTAGTACCCTGTCTTTATTTAAGCAGAGTGGTAACAAGGAATTTTCACAACTGAGGGAAGAACAGAAAGCCAGCAGGGTCATCATCATTATCATCTACAGCTTCCTATTTTAACTATTCTTACTGATCTATTCTTAAGTCTACTTCTTTTCCATTGATGAAGGACCCATTAAATGTAGTGGCTTGGGGCAAAGACACAGGGTTCCTACCCTGGTTATACCAATGCCTCTCTCAGAGCTCAAGGCACTCCAAGACCCTTCCCCCTTTTCAAAATGGTCCAGTGAGTCCAGGTAGGGTCATTTGTGGTAATGAAAACCTCTAAAGTTAACTTAGGTATCTCACCATAGCAAGGTGTGAGAAAATAATTGTTAATAATGGATTTCTCGGGGGGGGGGGATCCAAAGATCAGTTTCTCAGTACTCCCCCACCCCCTTCAGAAAGTCCAATTCTCCTTGACTTGAGACAAAACCAAGGGAGCAAAAAAAATGGAGCTGGATTTTTTGGTCTAGCTCAGTGAAGAACTGATGGGATCAATCTAGATAATGGACATTTCCTTAAGCAACTTGAGTAAGGGTCTTTTGCATACTTTTCCTTGATGTCATCTATAGAGTTAATTTTAATGTAGACCACCCTCATGTCATGTCAACCAATGGAATTGAATGATGCAAACCAATTAGCTTTGATCAATGTGTAATGACCTGCCTCTCTCAAAAGAAAGGATAAAAACCCTTAGAAGAGGCCACCAGCTCTCTCAGGGTCTTCTAGGTATTCTGGGGCTTTTCTCCTGCTGACCGCTAACTGGCATGCTGAAGTTCTCTCCCTGCTTTCTCTACCATGCAGCCTGAGACCATGAGAAGTTAGGGAGACACGTGGTGTCAATCCTTTACTGGTATAATATTGATAAAATTATTATATGCTTACCCAAAACTAATATACATACCTATAGCAATTAATTTTAAAAAACACAGAGGCAAAGAGGGGGATTGCTAATAGCCTGGGCTGACCTCATTGTACATCATAGTGTCAAAGAATCAGCCTCCCCTGCCCCTCAAAACAACCCCATTCTTGCTTGGCATCACATTGGAAGCTCTCAGGGACAGCCACCAGAGGGAGCTGCATTTCTCATCCTTATCCTTCCCTATCTGACAATTCCAGCTTCCCCTAGTAGGTGGCTGGTTCCTCCCACCCTTCCCAGGTCCCACTAGGCTGTGATGGGCTCACAGAACACAAAATTATGTCATAAATCTTCCCCTAACATCCTGCACCAAATGTCCAATGAGATCCATTTAATAATGGGCACAAGGGAGAACCTCAATCTGCTGCTCATGAAATGACTCTGGCTTCCACCATATCCAATGTGATAATTGATGCTTTATTACATGTCAGCCTGGGCTGGCCCCTGTCCCCCCGCTTCCTCCATCCCCTTTCCCCACCTCTGGCTCTCCAGGGTGCTTTTGGGGATAGTTCTGGGATGCTTCAATCTGTGGCTATGATTTGCATGTGTCCGGATAATATGTATGAGTCTGGGCTTGAATCACCATTTACCTCAAATGACAAAAGTGATAAACAATGTCAGCCTTGGAGTCGGAAAGACCAGGGTTCTGGCTGTGTGACCCTAAACAAGTCTCATAAACTCTCAGCACCTTCTCTCTAAGTTAGAGAAAGGAGCAGGTTTGCATTGGTGAAGGGAGTTTGGGCACTGGGAGCTCAAATGAGCTAGAGAAGGAAATGTCGAGGCACTCTAGTATCTCTCCCAAGAAAATTCCAAATGGGGTCACAAAGAGTCAGACACTACTGAACAACAAATTTTATGTTATCTTATTTGACCCCTACAACAATCCTGTGAGGCAAGTGCAACTATTATGCCCATTTTGCAGATAAGGAAACTGAGGCTGAGATTAAACAATTTGCCCAGGGTCACAATATGGTATGTATGTGTGTGCACACATATACACATATGTGCGTCTGTACATGTGTGTATCATACATGTATGGTGGTATGGATGCCATGCGTTTGGCATGTGCAAATATACATGTGTGTATGTAAATAAAAATCTGTCACTGGGGTCTGTAAAGCACTTTGGCTACATCATCCCATATGAGCCCTGCAACAACACTGTGAGGAAAGTGCCAACATTAGCCTCATTCTTCAGTCAGGACAACCAGGCCCACAGGCCCACGGATTTCAGCTGGAAGGGGCCTTGAAGGTCTTCTCCCCCAAATCCTTCATTTTGCAGTTGAAGAAACTGAGGCCCAAGAGAGGTTAATACTTGCCCAAAGTCAGGAAGTGACTGAGGCTGGGATTTGAACTGTAACGATTGGAATGACACCACCTGCTGGAGACTTACTGTAGAAGAGTTCCGCCCATGAAAGGAAGGTCTTTGAGGGCAAGACCAGGAGTCTTTTCTTTGGCATCAGGAAGTGACGCGGACTAGTGGGAGGAGGAAGGAAGAGACTGGCACTCACTCTCGTGCTCTTTCCTCTGGACTCTGGTGGAGAGTGGAGCTAGAAATGTGCTCTCCCTTTAATAGATAGGAATCTAGGCCTTTTTCTCTCTCTTTACCAAATTCTTATTCTCCTTAATAAATGCTTAAAAGTCTAACTCTTGCTAAAGCTTATAATTTATTGGCGACCACTCATTAGATATTTTAGACAGTTTAGCTAGAATTTTAGCCCTTAACAGAACCCAGGTCTTCTTGATTCCAAGTTCAGCTTTGGCGTACCGTGTACACGCCATTGTTTGGTGTATATGTGTGTGTGGCATGTGTGTGTGCACGTGGATGTGGATTGTTCCACCCCTTCTGGGCAATATTAGCACCTTGCATGTCATTTACCAGAAGGGGTTTAGTACTTGTGTTTGGGAGGTGTGCATAGGTGTGCGGTATATGTGTGGTGTGTATGTATGATGCATGTGTCTGCACATGCATGTGGGAGCACAGGCACAATCTCAAAAAGGACCAGCTCTGTTACTGTCCATGACCAATGTGAACTTTATCAAATCACTTGCCCTTGCTGGGTCTGTTTCCTCATATTCAAAATTAGGTATTTGGAGTAGATGATCTCTGAGGTTCCTTCTAGTTCTAGATTGTGAGAATTGGAGTGATGACCCCTGCTGGAGAGATATGTAGGAAAGCTCCGCCATGAGGAGAAGGCATCTGAGGGCAAGCCATGTGGCTTGGAAGGTCAGTTCCTTGGCATCAGGAAGTGACATTTGCTGGTGGGTACTGTCAATCAAAGCTACCAGTCAATTAGCTTGGAGCTGTGTGTGGGTGGACAGGATGTTTTCCGGTTTTCACAGGAGGCTTGTGGGACAAAGAAGGGGCAAGGCTCTCTCTCTTTCGCCAGGACCTCATGGAATGGAACAGAAATGCTGGCTCCTTTAGATAGGTAGATGTATCTAGGCCTCTTTCTCTCTCTTTACTAAATTCTTATGCTCCTTAATAAATGCTTAAGTCTAAACTCTTGCTAAAGCTTCTAATTTATTGGCAATCACTCATTAGATTTTTAGACAGCCTAGCTAGAATCTTAGCCACCTTACAGAGAGCAACTATTCAATATCTATGATAGTCTGTGATCCTGGGACATGAGTCCAAATCCTGATGCTATCATTTATTATGTTAGGGATGTCCCCAAGTCCCTGGGCCATGCTTCTTCACCTATAAAAAGGGAGGGGGTTGAACTAAGTAACCTCTAAAGTCCCCTGCAGCTCTAACCATCAAGACCCATTTATTAAGCACCTACTATGTGCCAAGTATTGGGGATTCCAATAAAAAAGTGAAGGAGCTCAGTCGGCCATAACTGTACAACAACAACAAAATATAACATTTTGAGGTCTGCAAAGCATTCTGTTTTCTGAGGGTTCTTGTGAAGAACAAATGAGATATTTGTAAAGTACTTTGTAAATCTTAACTATGATTATTATCCAGAAACGTTCTTATTTGATTCTCACAACTACCCTTAGAAGCAGGTGCTATCAGACACCTCAGAGGAAAGAGTAGAACACAGGACTTTCTGGGGTTTTTTGTTTTGTTTTGGGTTTTTTGCGGGGCAATTGAGGTTAAGTGACTTGCCTAGGGTCACACAGCTAGTAAATGTTAAGTGTCTGAGGTCGGATTTGAACTCAGGTCCTCCTGAATCAAGGGCCGGTGCTCTATCCACTGCACCACCTAGCTGCCCCGAACACAGGACTTTTTTTTTTTTTTGGTGAGGCAATTGGGGTTAAGTGACTTGCCCAGGGTCACACAGCTAGTAAGTGTGTAAAGTGTCTGAGGCTGGATTTGAACTCGGGTCCTCCTGAATCCCAGGCCAGTGCTCTATCCACTGTACCACCTAGCTGCCCCAGGACTTTCTAACAAGCCCAGTACAAGGTTCTCTGTACTAGGATGTTGGCTATAAACACAGGGCCTCCAATGAGCAGGAGCACTCTCTTTGTCCCATTACACTTTGATGGCTAGAAGTAGAAAATCACAGAATTTCAAAGCTAGAACACCCTCCTTGACCATCTAGTTAACCCCACATCCCAAAAGAATCCCACACAAGCCTCTCCTGGAAGCTCTCCAGTAAGGGGGAGCCTGGACTCCCTATGTCCAAAGCTCCACCCCTTCTGGGCAATATTAGCACCTTGCATGCCATTTACCAGAAGGGGAAAAGTCAAGTGCCCAGCTCAGCTGGGCTGCAGACCTGGGAGATGCTGGTCTGTGGACATAGAGACTCAACTCAATCAGAGACTTCATTTCATAACCCAATTTTAATGAAGAGCATTCATGGGTCATGTACAGCTCACAAGCAGATCTTGGCTCTACCCCGCTCCTGTGAAGGGGCTCTTCAGTCTGACCCCTTCATGGGAAGAAACTCAGGAGGAGGAGATAGTGTGTGGGAGTCTGTCAGAGATTGTTTCTGGGTCTGGTGTTGGTCATCTTGTACACACATCCTCATTGCACTGAGAGAGAGAGAGAGAGAGAGAGAGAGAGAGAGAGAGAGAGAGAGAGAGAGAGAGAGAGAGATCAGCAATTGGATTACTGGATACTGGAATGATAGGTTTGTATTAAGAAAGCTGTGCTGCACTTTGAAATGCATAAAGGGAAGGATAAGTATAACCTATCATCAAGGGATGCTGTATAAGGCATGGGGGGGGGGGGATACAAAGTTCCTGCCCCCAAGGTGCTTATATTCTTTTTTTTTCCTCCCCCTCAGCAATGAAGGTTAAGTGACTTGCCCAGGGTCACACAGCTGACTTAATATTCTTTTTTTAACATTTTTCTTTATTTTTAATTCACAGAGCAAAACAAGCATTTCCATAACACACTATAATAAAAAAGATGATTGTACATGAAACTCCAAATTTACCATGTACAACTTACTATGCCCTCCAAATGTACAACAAAGTTATCATGTAAATTTCTTTTTTTCTTCCTCCCCCCACTCCAAGCTGGGGATGGCTACCATTAGACACTATGTATCTATGTCTGTGTGTGTAAAGTTATTTTATACATACTTCTATTTATCAGGAGCAGCATGTATACATATAAGCACTTGCTAAGTAAATAAAAGGTTATTGTTTGGGACAAAGGTAGGAGGCACTAGTAGCTGGGGGGAGGGAATCAGGGAGGGAGGGAAGTGTGATGTAGTATCTGGGTAATGTAATCATTTTATTAATATTGCCAGTGGGATATTAGTAAAATGAGGTCTATGGCCGTCTCCCTCAGACCAAATACCCTCCTCATGGTTGGGTCTCAGTTCAAATACCCTTCTCCTGTAGGTCCCTCACACAGCAAACAACTCTAATTGGTTAGCATGATTCAAATCTAATTGGTTGACATGACTGATTTGGAGATGGGTTATATTAAAATGAAGTCCAAGAATGACATCAGAGAAAGGAATGCAAGACCCCAACTCAAGCAGGTCGGGGCAAAATCCATTGATCTAGGTGTGGTTTAATCTCATCAGTAAAGCCCTTGGGCTATCTAGACAAAAGAATCTGTCTCTACCTAAGGCTCCTTGTGATCTTGGGCTTGGGGTGGGTTCGGACTAGATAAAATCATATAACCTCTCAAAGAGAGCTCACCTTTCCATGAAAGGGGAGGGAGAACTAAGAGAGAGAGAACTCTGGGTCCCCCAAGATGTTGATTATTAAGAATTATTTCTCACAGGAGAAACAAGCATTTATTAAACACCTACTCTGCACCGGGCACTGTGCTAAGCAGTTTACAAACATTACCTCATTTGATCCTCATGACAACCCTCTGAGCTAGGTGCTACTATTATCTCCATTTTACAGTTGGGGAAACTGAGAGGTTAAATGACTTGCCCAGGGTCATACAGGTAGGGCATATCTAAAGCTGGATTTGAATTTGGGTCTTCTTGACTACAAGCGCAGTACTCAATAGAGCACCGTGGCACCTAGCTGCCTAGACAGTCACGAAATGTTTCTGATATAATACATATTAATAAAATCATCAAGTGTTAGAATGTTGTAATTGATAAAATGCTAACCTTGGAATTAGGAAGATCTGGGTTCGAGTTTCACCTTTCACTCACGCAGACTTGTGGGACCTTGGGCAATGCTCTAGATAACTCTCCAAGACAGGCATTTTTAATCTTTTTGTGCCCTGGGACCCATTGGCAACCTAGCGATGCTTAAGGACCCCTTCTCAGAATCAGGTTTTTAAATGACCAAAATAAATATAGAGCATCTTGTTATTGTTCACTCATTTTTTATGGGTGTCCAAATCTTTGTGACCCCATTTGGGTTTTTCCTAGCAGAGATACTGGAGGTTTGTCATGTTCTTCTCCAGACAGATGAGGAAACTGAGGCAAATAAAGTTAAATGACTTGCCCAGGGTCACACAGTTAGTGTCTGAGGCCAGATTCGAATTTAGGAAAATGAGTGTTTCAGACTCCAGGCCTGGCGTTCTATGCACTATGGTGCCACCTAGCGGCCTGACTAAGCATTATAAAGAAAGCCAATTATACAGAAAGAGATATAATTTTTTTCCCCATCCAAATTCATCAACCATCTGAAATCTACCCCTCGACTCCTGGAGGAGGGGGCTGGAGGACTCCTGGTAAAGGACCCCATCTCTAAGCCCTTGAGGTGAAGACTCTGCATTGGTAGAGGGCATATCTTCACTGGGAAGAACTCCCAACTACAATGATATCACACAACCAAGGAAGGCTGGACAGGGGCAGATGACACTGACACTTTTTAACAGGACAAGGACATTTAGCAATTTCAGGTTTTCTAAAGGGCTTTTCTGATTTGATCCTCACAACAACACTGCAAGGGAAGCTGGGTTGGGCATTAGCCTCATTTTACTAATGAAGCTGTTCCTTTGCCAATGTCACATAGGGGTAAGAATTCAAAGGCAGGGGGCGGCTAGGTGGTGAAGTGGATAAAGCACTGGCCCTGGATTCAGGAGGACATGAGTTCAAATCCAGCCTCAGACACTTGACACTTACTAGCTGTGTGACCCTGGGCAAGTCACTTAACCCCCATTGCCCCGCAAAACAAAACCCCAAAACAAAACAAAACAAAATAAATAAATAAAAAAGAATTCAAAGGCAGGGCTTTCTCCTTCCCTGTCCATGAAGTGCTCTTTCCACAGTACCATGACTCTCAACTAATCTCCACAGCAACCTGGGAGGTGGGTGCTATTATCAAACCCATTTTACAGATGAGGAAACTGAAGCAGACAGAAGGTAAATGACTTGCCCAGGGTCCCACAGCTAGTAAATGTTTGAGGCTGGATTTGAAATCAGGAACATGTCTTCCTGACTCCCAGTCCAGTGCTCTCTGCATTATGGGACCATCTATTACATGAAGACAAAAAGAGAATGTAAGGTCCTTGAGGGCAGGGATTCTCTCACTTTTGTCTTTGTACCCCCAGTGCCTAGTCCAGTGCTATCCAGTTGTTGATTATCTCCAGTCTGTCCTGTACATATCTTGTTTGTACATATTTGTGTGCATGTCAACTCTCCCACTGTCCCCTTGAGAGAATGGCCCATTCTTTGCCATTCTTTATATTGCTGGTGCTTAGCACAGTGCCTGGCACATAGTAGGAGGTTAGTAAATGCTTGTTGACTAACTGATTGACTGGTTGGGAATTTATTTAATCCCTGTTGATTTTGAGTCAAGTGATTACAAACAGTAAAACATTCTGTGTAAAGGTGAGCTGGCTTTATAACTCTGAGGTCAGAAAATAGTCCTCAGAGGCCAGGGCCCAGGTCCAAGGACCCCAATCTTCCAGCAGCCCCAGTGTCCAGGAGCAGGAGGGCAGCCCCCAGAAGGGTGGTCCTGGGGATGCCCAAAAGAGCTCTGCCCTTCTTCAGCTCTAATAGCAGCTCACCTGAGGCTTCTCGCTGGAGCGAACATCTGCAGAGATGCCCAACGTCTGGAGGATGGTTTCCAAGGGAACATAATCCCCAGGGGAGCTCTGGATGAAATGCAGCAGCACCTTGTCACCACCTGTGGGAAAGCAGATGGGCAACACTCAGGACTCCCACAGGGCCCCAAAACTGGATGGGAGCCACCTGGAAGCGCCTGTCCTCCATCAAGTGGCAGCCTCTCCTCATATGGGAGCCATGATGCCCCTCTCCATAGGCCTGTCTGGCTCAGAAAGCTGGGCTCCAGGCCCCTCCCAGGGGCAAAAGGGATGGATTGTAACAGTCACTGTCCAGCCCTGACATTTTATCCTCAACTCTCCTACCCATCTGACCAACCCCCCTTGGGGGCAGCTGTCTCCTTCTGCCAGGGGTCCCCAAACTTTTCTGGGCCTCTGTTTCCTCACCTGTAAGAGGAGAGGGTCAGACTAAATGCCCTGGGAGGCATCTTGCTGCTAGAGATCCAGGATTCTGCTAAGAGCAGAAATTAAGGTTGCGATGCCCACTCTTAACTCTCTGTGGGCACATTCAGAGAATGTCAGAGACTGAAGGGCCCTCAGCAATTTCCCAGTGTAACCCATGACCAAAAAGAACCCTGCTGGGGTGGGCAGGGGAGGGAATCAGCATTTATACAAAACCTACTATGTGCCAGCCACTGTACCAAGTGCTGTGTTATTGTTCAGACCTCTCCAGAGGAGAATGGGACTCAGAGAATTTAAGCCTTCTAAGTATCAGGGCGAAATTAGAATCCAGGGCTTCCAGAGTCCAAGTCAGAGGGGATGGTTCTAAAATAAGCTGCTCTCCTGCTACTATTCATTTATAGCTAATGTTTAACAGACTCTTGCACAGGGATACAAAATAACTGCTTTTTATAACTGAATAAAAACTTTGGAACAGAATATCATCACTACTGTTATCATCATTCTCATCTGCATGCTACATTCAAAGTCAAGAAGACCCAAGTTCAAAGCCTGCCTTGTCTACTTACTCTGTGTGATGGTGGACAAATCACTGATCTTCTGTTTACTCATCTGTAAAATGGGGATAATTATGGAACCTACCTACCCTACAGAGTTGTTGTAATGGTCAAACGAGAGAGTGTACACAAAATACCTTACCAATCTCAAAGTGCTATAAAAATGTTAGTAATTATTATTGTAGTGTTTTAGGGTTTACAAAGAATTTTATATCTGTTATCTGATTGATCATGACAAGAGGCCTATGAAGTCAGTTCTGTAGGCATTATTTTTTACATCTTATAGGTAACAAAACTGACACCAAAGTTAAATGATTTGCCCAAGGTCACACAGCTAGTAACTGTCAGAGGCAGAATTTGAACCCAGGTCCTCCTGACTCCAAATCTAGCCCTCCATTCACTAGCCCAAGATGCTAGAGAAGATGAGCTGACTATTTGAGTTATATTCTGGGCCCTACTTTGCTTCAGGGCAGAGCACATGACTGGGTCTAACCCTGCCCAACCTTCCCGATTGGAAGATGATGCCAGTGCCCCTGCCACCCACCCTCTTGCTGAATCACTGACCTTTGCTGACAATTAACATCCCTCCACTTTGTAGCAGGTCACCAGAAAAGTTCCCATGGATGCCAATGGCCTTTGCCTGTGTAGGGGAAGCAAAGATCAGATCACTGGGATATGGCCAATCCCAGGAAAACAAAGGATAAAGTTGAATCCAGGACAACCTCATTCACTGACCTTGGTGGCAACATCCCGGACTGGCTTCCCTAGAGCAGCTGGAATGATGCTCAGGCTGTTGTACCTGTGAGGAGGAGAGGAAGAGGAAGATGGAGAGAAAGAGAGGAAGAAGGGATGAGGGAGAGAGAAAAGAAAAAGGAAGAAAAAAGAGAAAGAGAGAAAAGGAAAAGGAAAAGGGATAGGGATAGGGAAATGGAGAAGAAAAAGGAGAAAGGGAGGGAGAAGGGAAGAGAGAAAGAGAGGAGAGAGAGAAGGGAGAGGGATAAAGGAAGGAGAAGGGAAGAGAAAATAGAAGAGAAAATGGGAAAGGAAGAGGGAGAAGGGAAGAAAGAAAAGAGAAGAAAAGAGGAAGAGGGAGAATGGAAAAAGGAGAAGAGAGAGAAGGGAAAGGAGAAAGAGAAAAGGGAAGAGAGAAAGGGAGCACAGAAAGGGGAAAGGAAGAGGGAGGAGGAGGAGAGAGGATGAGGGAGATGGAGAAGGTGAGAAGAAGAGAAAAGGAGAAGGGAAGAGAGAAATAAAGGCAGGGAGAAGAAAGAAGGAGAAAGGGAAAAACAGAAGGGAGCGGGAGAAGGGAAGAAACACTGTGTTAAGTGCTTGACAAATATCATCTCATTTAATCCTCACAACAACCCTTCAAGGAAGGGCTAGTATTATCCCCATTTTACATATGAGGCAACTAAGGCAGCGATCAGAAACAATCAGTGATTTGCCCAGGGTCACACAGTGTCTGAGGCCAGATTTTATTTCAAGTCTTGCAGAATCCAGGTCCTCTGTACACTGTACCATCAGCAGCCTCTGAACTAATAATTAACAGCTAGTATTTATGTTGCCTTAGAAGGTCCCCACTATCCTGAAGAGGAAACAGGGAGCTAGATTGTAGGTGGCTTTGAACACCAGGTTCTCTATAGTTTGTACTTTATCCTTGAGGCAATGGGGAGCCATTGCACAATTTAGAGAAGGGATGGAGGGTGACAAGGTCAGATCTTCATTTTAGGATTAGTAGGCGAGTGACAGATGCCTTGGAGATGGAGGAGCCTGGAGGCAAAGGGAAGCCTGCCAGTGTGGTGGCTAATGTTTCCATGGCCGAGTGTATTTTGAGCTGACATCTGATCAGAGGGATGACAGGGTGGGGTATGGAATGATTAGGGAGGTATCCTAGCTGTGTGCCTACCCCCCAATCCAGACCCACATTTCAGACATCCTTTTGCTTCCTCCCAATCTGTCCCAGGCTCCAAGGCAAGGTTCGTGCCCTCTGAGACTACCAGTTACCCACAGGGCTCCCATATCACACCCACCTCTTAAATCCGAGCTCTTTGTAACTCTGCTTACTTTCATCAAGAAAAAGCTCTGAAAAACAGAGGTGGAAAGAGGAGAAATACATAGAAACCTGGAAAGATTTGTGGCAACAGATACAGAGTGAACCAAAGGAATAACAGATGAGTGAATAATGACCAAACCACACAGATGAAAAGACCTCTATCTAACCAAAGGAAACTAAAGACTGAGTCACAGACAAACTAATTTATATCAGTACCAGAAAAAAGATCATGGACCACACTTGTCTCCTGATAGCTGAGATTTAGAGGAAAAAAGCTGAGTAAGTGGCAGAGGAGGTAGAGAGTGGGCTTGGATCTCTATTTGAATCCTGCCTTAGACACTAGCTGTGTGACTGGGCAAGTCAATAAACCTCTCCGCCTCAGTTTTCTCATCTGTAGAATGGGGATAATAATAGTATCTACCTTACAGGGTTATTGTGGGTTAACAGATAACATATAGATTATTATGAGATAATATATGTAAGGTATTTTTAATTTATTTTAATTTTTAAAAAAATCTTCAAGTAGCAAGCATTTTATTTTTTTTAATTAATTGTTCCTTCCTGTGATCCATGGAACTTCTGATCTGGTTCTGGGGGGCTGGCTCACTCAAAGAATCGGAGGCTTACCATGAATCTTGAAAAATAAAAAGATTTACTGGGAGAAGAATATATGGCCAGGAGACTGAATCACTATGGAAAATCTGTCTCAGTAAGAGAAGACCTGATGTTTTATATGTTTATAAAACAAAGGGGGGGGGGCAGCTAGATAGCACAGTGGTAAAGCACCGGCCCTGGATTCAGGAGGACCTGAGTTCAAATCCGGCCTCAGACACTTGACACTTACTAGCTGTGTGACCCTGGGCAAGTCACTTAACCCTCATTGCCCTGCAAAAAAAAAAAAAAAACAAAGGGGAGGAAATTACAAAGCAAGACGAAATGCAAAAACTGAGAAGGGTGAGATAATTGGGAGGGGATCTTTGAAAAATGGGTTACAGGGGGGCAGCTAGATGGCACAGTGGATAAAGCACTTGCCCTGGATTCAGGAGGACCTGAGTTCAAATCTGACCTCAGACACGTGACACTTGCTAGCTGTGTGACCCTGGGCAAGTCACTTAATCCCAATTGCCTCACTAAAAAAAAAAAAAAAAAGAAAGAAAGAAGGGGGAAGGGGCAGCTAGGTGGAGTAGTGGATTGATGGAGCCTGAATGCAGATGGAAGCATTCTTTAGTTTATTATTCTCATTTTTTCTAGTCTTGTGTTATCTTTTGCAACATGGCTAATATGGAAATGTTTTACATGACTGCATCTGTATAACCTATATCAAATTGCTTACTGTCTCAGGTAAAGAGAGGAGAGGAAGAGGAGAGAATTTAGAATTCTAAGTTTTTAAAGATGAATGTTAAAAATTGTTTTTCCATGTAATTAGGGAAAAACCAAAATATTATTTTTAAAAACCCAATAATATCCCATTACATTTGAGAAATTAATATTTCTCTTATATTTAATAACTAATTATAGTATTAGTACCAAAGTTTTTCTCCTTTTCTACTTCCTCATCCAGAAACCAACCAGTATGGGAAATTGCTCTTAGAGATTTATCCAGGCTAAGATCTAGTCAGACAATAAAAGAAATTCTAAGTTTAGGCTGATGGGTATATTCCTGTTCATTGTGTTTACTCAGACAGATCCTGGGAAAATATTGATTTTCCCTATTATCATGACAGATGATATGGAAATTGATGTCTCTTGGACTAAGATTTGAGTGACCTAAGTCATATGCCCCAAGATAGTCCCCCTACCATTTGATTAACCAATCAGAGGTGATTAGGCATCCCTCAGGAACACCTCTTCTTCAAAGGGCATATAAACTGTAACCCCACCACCATTAGGGGTCTTTGGTTTAAGAGAGATGGCCAAAAAAAAAAGGAAAGAAAAGAGAGAGATGGCCAAATGATGATCCTTTTATTAGTAACCTGCTTGCTCAATTTGTCAGAAACTATGTCTTTTGAACTTTTTAATCATTACAATATGACAATTAAAAATATGAGAGACATAGTTTCTGGGTATCTTAATCATGTTATTAATTGGACAGCAGGATATTAATATAAGGTCTACTGGCCATCTCTCTCAGACAAAAGACTCCTAAATGGCAGTGGGGTCTCAGTTCATAAACCCTTCCAACTGTAAGAGCCCCATCATATAGCAATCAAATCCAATTGGTTAACAGCAATCAGATCTAATCAGTTGACATGATTGGAGGTGGGTTATATTAAAATGAAGTCAAGGAATATGTGACTCAGGTCACTTAACTCTTGATAATGACATCAGAGAAAGAATGTAATACTCTTCACCCGAAATAATTTGCATCTAGCTATGGTCATGCAGGCTAAAGTCCTTCAGCTATCTAGACAACAGGATCTGTCTCCACCCAAGGCTCCTTTGACCCACATGAATCTTACATTCAAAGAGAACTTAGACCTTGGAGAAGGGGGAGGAGAAAGGATTAAGAAAGAAGGGGGAAGGGGCAGCTAGGTGGTGCAGTGGATAGAGCACTGGCCCTGGATTCAGGAGGACCCGAGTTCAAATCCGGCCTCAGACATTTTACACACTTACTAGCTGTGTGAACCTGGGCAAGTCACTTAACCCCAATTGCCTCACACAAAAAAAAAAAAAGAAAGAAAGAAAGAAAGAAGGGGAGATCACTGGGTCTCCCAAGATATCAAGTATTAATAATTATTTCTCACAATAATATTCATATACCACAATTTGTTTACCCATTCTTCAATGGGAAGACACCTCCTTAGTTTCCAATTTTTTGCTACCATGAAAATATTTCTGTACTATAGATATTTTATTTTTTACATATAGGTCTTCTTCCTCTTTGATTTCTTTAGGACATAGGCTTAGGAATGGTATTGCTGAGTCAAAGGGTATGCACCATTTAGTAACTTTGGGGGCATAGTTTCAAACCGCTTTCCAGAATGGTCAGACCAAGTCATAGCTTCACTAACAATGTATGAGTGTATGTTTGCCCATAGCCCCACCAGCACTTATCGTTTTCATCTTCAGTCATCTTGGCCAATCTGAGGAGTGTGAGGTAGAACCTCAAAATTGCTTCAGTGAGTATGTAAAGCATTTTTCCATCTTTAAAACCTTTCAAAGGCACCTGTTGTTTGTTGGGTGAGGGTGGTGGGAAAGAGAGATGGGGAGCTTCCAAAAATTATAGTGTAAAATTGAAAGTTATTGATAATACTTTTTTGGGAAAAGGAGCTTACAGTTGTAAGGATTGGAATGATGCCACCTGCTGGAGACTTACTGTAGAAAAGCTCCACCATGAAGTGAAGGTCTTTGAGGGCAAGACTAGGAGTCTTTCCTTTGGCGTCAGGAAGTGATGTTTGCTTGTGGGAGGAAGAAGGGGGAGCCTGGTGCTCTGTCTCGCTCTCTTTCCAGAAGACTCCCAGCGGAGAAGGAAGCTAGAAATGTGCTCTCCCTTTAATAGATAGATGAATGTAGGCCTTTTCTTCTCTTTACCAAATTCTCATTCTCCTTAATAAATGCTTAAAAGTCTAACTCTTGCTAAAGCATAATTTATTGGCGACCACTCATTAGATATTTTAGACAGACTAGAATTTTAGCCCTTTAACACAGTCTAATGGCCTGTAGCTCAGCAGGACAGAAGGTAGGATTTGAACTTGGGTCTCCCTGATTACAGGTCTAGGACTGCATCTCCTGCACCCTCAGCACCTCCCCTCTCAACACCTCCCTCCAAAAGGGTTGGCAGAGGGAAGAAGAGGGCGGGCAATTAGTTGAAGGAACACACAAGCAAGCCTGCCCCCAGCACTTAGCACAGTGCCTGGCAGTGATTTGTGACCCCAATGCCATATTGTCCCTGGGGTTTGCTTGGCAAAGATACTGGAGTAGTTGCCATTTCCTTCTCCAACCTGGCATACAGTAGGCACCTAATAAATGTTTATTGATTCCCTGACAGGCTTAGCAGTGTTGTGTCATAGCAAAGAATGCCAGATGTGGAATCACAAAGCTACAGCACCTCAGGGTCTGTAGTACTCACAAGCTGAGTACTGATTGGGATTTGCTTTTCAATAAATTGGGTGACCATTTCCCATGAGGGAGCTGGAGTAGATGATCAGCCCTCACCACTCTGGCCATGCCAGGCAGACAGGCATGGAGGGGAACCCACATGGATCCCATTCCTCTCTGGCTGTGCCTTCTTCATTTATGCCCGTCTCCCCACCCCCAAACACACACTCACAGACACACAAGAGCTGAAAGTAAGCTTCTTGAGGGCAGGGATTATCTCGCTGTCATTTTTAATCTGCTAGCACATAGAAACACCATTCTATCACATGCCCCTTCTTAACCTGGTCTACTCCAGCTTGCCTGGGAAGAAAAGAAGCACCATCCAACTCCCTCCACAAGGTTCCTGGCCTTCCTGAAGGGTAGTGTGGCTGGGAGCCCTACTGTGACTTGGGAGTGAAAGAGTGCCTAAGGTTGGGCTCCAGACATAGCTCAGAAAATAATAGTAAAAAGCACCAACCACTGCACCCTGGGACTAGAGCTGCTAAATATAAAAATTAGTAAACAAAGGAAAAAGAACTAGACCATCCATAGACAGATAAGATAGGGATGGAGAAGATCTGGTTTCCTATTCAGAGGAAGACAGTGAAGTAAAAAAGCCACTCCTAATTAAAAGAGCAATGCCAAATGGTCACAAGCCCACAAAGAGTTCTTGGGAAAACTTAGGAGCGACTTCAAAAAACAAATGAGAGAGATTGAGGAAAAAACAGTAGGAAAAATAAGAGCAAATCCAAGAAGATTATGGGGGAAAAGTCAACCAACTGGAAAAATAGATCCAAAAACTCAAGGAAGAAAGTAACTTTTTTGAAAACTAAAATTGGCCAAAGGGGAGCAAATGACTATGAGAAAATAATTATTAATAATAGGTTTGGGGAGGATCCAGAGACCCTCCAGGAACTCTGGCTGGTTTTTCAGAGCCAACCTACTCAGTAGAAATGCAAACTAAATGAGGGGCAGCTAGGTGGCCAGTGAATAAAGAACCGGCCCTGGATTCAGGAGGACCTGAGTTCAAATCAAACCTCAGACACTTGACACTTACTAGCTGTGTGACCTTGGGCAAGTCACTTAACTCCCATTGCCCCGCAAAACAAAAAACAAGAAAGAAAGAAAGAAAGAAAGAAAGAAAGAAAGAAAGAAAGAAAGAAAGAAAGAAAGAAAGAAAGAAAGAAAGAAAGAAAGAAAGAAAGAAAGAAAGAAAGAAAGAAAGACTAGAAATAACCTTGGTAAGAAATGGTGTTGATTAGAGGTGAAAAGAAATGCAAACGAAATGAAGATTGACCTTCCTGACTACCTAAAGGAAGTTAACTCATCTGGGCGATCCCCCCAAGTCCTGTCAATCAATGGACTGGAAGCAATACCCACCTCTAGCTGAGAGAGGATAAAAATCCTTGGGGAAAGGAGGGTCCCTCTCTTCTCTTCTTGCCATGCCTCTTCTGGACACTGACTTACCTTAACCCAGGGCTGACTCTACTCAGCCCCGCTTCCTGGGATTCTATGCTGGGTTTACATGTGGTCAAATGAATAATAAATGCTTGCAGCCAAAAACTGGTACAATAGCCTCTAATTTATAAGGAGCAATATATTAGAAACCCAGCTAAGTTCCCCAATAACATAGAACAGTGACAGACTTCCCCCCAATATTTCAAACGACACAGTTGGCTCACCATTGAAAGGCATTTCATACTCTGCTTATCTCCTGATCCTCTCTTTAAGCAACTTGGGTAAGAGCTCTGGTTTCTTTCTTTTTTTTAACTTCTGTGTTTGTGTGTCTAACCGATTTTTGTTGATTTGACGTGCCTGTCTCTTTAAATTTCCCTGTGCCTTTTTCTGCCTTTTTCTTAAGTACATAGGGGCTTTCCTTCTCAAATGTTTATTCTGGCTAACAGGCAAATGAGGAAATATGAGGAAACATTTTTTGAGACAATTTTAGGCTGTTACTTTACCAAACCAAGCCAAAATCATACAGACTGAGCTGAAAAGATCCTGTTTGGGCGGGGGCGGGGGCGGGAGTGTGTGTGTGTGTGTGTGTGTGTGTGTGTGTGTGTGTGTGTGTGTGTGTGTGTATTTAGTAAAGTAAATTTTGAATTACATTAAGAGGATTAAAAATACCAAACCCCAGGGGCATCTAGGTGGTACAGTGGATAGAGCACCAGCCCTGGATATTACATTCCCCAGGAGTTCCCCTTAGGAAAGTTACTCATGGGTTGGGATTGGGGGAAAGTGAAAGTGAAGCCAGGAATGAAAAAGAGAAAGCTAATCGGATTGTGTTTTAGGTGGTATTTAGCTTCTCAGGAGATCAACTATTGTGACCAGAGAAAAGATCATTTAATTTCCAAACATTGAGAGATTTGAAAATAATCCTGAGCTACAAGCACCCCAAAGAGTTTCTTTATTGGTATCTCTGGAGCCGACAAACAGACTTGGGGTTCCTACCATGGGGCTCACAGGCAGCTTCTATCCCGCCTCCCTCACTCTTGCCTTGCCAGATGAGTCCTCACCTAAGCAACCTGCCCAAATTGCTTCTCTGACTCCTCCCACACCTTTTTCAAATCCTAACACCATACCTTTCTCCCCAAAATCTCCATGTAGGTGTCCTCTTAGGCCATCTTGTTATTGCTCTCTGCCAGGTGGCCATAGCCCCTCCTGGGATCACACTCACCCAGCTAAGTAGCCATATTGGGAAGCTGCCAATGAGCACATGGAGACAGTGGTCCTGCCCCCTCTGGAAGTTTCCTCTTCTCCTGTGACCCCACTTCCCCCTTCCCCTTCTGCCCCTGCTGCTGTTCTAACTAAAAGACTGTTTTTACTCTGGACCATGTGCCAACTCTCCCCCATTTCTTCCACACCAACCACAGAGGAAAATCTGCCGTTAAAGGTGACAGAAAAGCCTAAAATTCTCCCCCTGCAAGAGATACTCCCTCAGGATTGCAAAGGGGCTGTAGTGAGGCTCAGACAATACAAACCATTTGGTCCCAAAGATTTAAGTTCATGGAAACAAGGTATTCCCGAAATTTGATGAAGATCCCACAACAGTTATAAGCCAGCATAGGGCAATATTTAGGGGATTCCAGCCCACTTGGGGAGATGTTACAGATTTCATGGAAACAATACTCTCCCCAGGTGAAAGAGCTGATATAAAAGAGGCAGCAGGGGGCAGCTAGGTGGCACAGTGGATAAAGCACCAGCCCTGGATTCAGGAGTACCTAAGTTCAAATCCGGCCTCAGACACTTGACACTTACTGTGTGACCCTGGGCAAGTCACTTAACCCCCATAGCCCTGCAAAAATAAAAAAAATAAATAAAAAGAGGCAGCAAACTCCAGGGAAAGCTGCCACATGGTGGCCTTTAGAAGATCCTAACTGGGACCGAAATATCCCTGAGCATTTTGATAATTTGCAAGAAGCAAGGGAATCCTGTGCTAGCAAAACTGATAACTGGCAACAATTTACAGATACCATTCAGGAACCTAAGAAAGGCCTAATAGAGTCTATGTTATGTAGAATAGAGTGCCAAAAAGTATGCTGGACTAGATCCATTAAATCCTAGAGATGCACATTTCATTTCTTTGTTGTTGTTGTTTTTGTTTTGTTTTTTGGTGGGGCAATGGGGGTTAAATGACTTGCCCAGGGTCACACAGCTAGTAAGTGTCAAGTGTCTGAGACTGGATTTGAACTCAGGTCCTCCTGAATCCAGGGCCAGTGCTTTATCCACTGTGCCACCTAGCTGCCCCCTGTACATTTCATTTCTAACCACTGTCTTCACCAATCCTTGCCAGAAATACAGAAATATTTTGAAAGGCAGTGTCCAGGTTGGAATGCCATGAGTACAGACAGAACCAAAGAAATAACAACATATATTTATGAAGGAAAGGAGAGGGAAGAAAGGAATACACAGAAAGAGAAGGGATTGCAAGACAAAGCTGAGGAAACAGCCACAGCTCAAAGCATTTTAGCTCTACTATAGGAAACCACAAGTCAGTGAGGCCAGGTGGCTGAGAATAGCCATCAACCCTCAAAACTTTGCTACTACTGCAATAGATGGGGGCATATTATGCAGGAGTATAGAACAAGGCAGAGGGACCTTAGACAGCTGGTAACTGGTGAATTTGGAAACTCCCTCAGGGGGCAGAATCAAAACAGTTATTGATCCTCTGAGAGAAATACAGAGGACTGATGGATTTAGGAGAGGGAAAAGGATGGTGGAATTTGAAGGTTTTGCCTTTCCATACCCCGGGATCCTCAGCCCTCTTGTGCCAGTCCATTTACCTTCCCCGAATAATAAACCTCATGTAACCCTTAGGGTTGGGAATACTTATTATGATTGTTTATTAGATACAGGAGTCTCAAGATCAGCCCTAGTGAGAAAACCTGACCCTGAATGTACATCTATTGGATCTCTAAATGTAGTCAGGGTCTCAGAGAAAACTCAAACAGTTGCAAAATTAACCCCTTGCATGGTATCTATGGGTCCATTAACAGTAGAACATTCATTTCTCCTTATGCCCAACTCTCCTTAAAATCTATTAGGTTGTAACCTCCTTTGTAAACTTGGAACAACCATATTTTGCTCTACAGATGGTGGCATTTCCCTGAAATTGCCAGAGGATACTGTCCACTTGCTGCCAATTTTGATCCCAGATACCCAGGAAACAGTGGGGAATACATTTGAAATCCCTTCTGATATTCCTGAGTCCCTTGGGCTTCTTCCTCTTCCAATGTAGGGCCCCTTAAATCTGCTGTGCCTGTTACCATTAAGACCAAAAGTGGCCCTAGCTAACCCATGATGACATCTTTAAAATAAAGATAAGGCGGAAGAGGAATGAACTGGAAAAAAGGGAAAGGGAGAGGTAGGCTGGGCAAAAGTAGCTCACATAAAAGAAATAATAGAAAGCTTATGGAGGGGAGGGGCAGAGGGGGAAGGAGTGGGGGAGTGAATGAACCTTACTCTCATCAGAATTGGCTCAAAGAGGGAATAACATGCATACTGGAGTGGGTATAGTAATATATTTTGCCGGGAGGGAAAGTGGGAGGGGAAGAAAATAAGGGAGGGTGGGGAGAAGAGGGGAAGGAGGGAAGGGCAGATTGGGGGAGGGAATGAGGGAACAGTAAAAAGCAAAACACTTTCAAGGAAGGTAAAGATGTTTTGCATAATTGCACATGTATGACATATTGACTTGCTTGATTTCATAGGGAGGGTTGAGAAGGGAGGGAGGAAGAAAATTTAGAACACAGAATTAGCTCAAAGACCTTAATCTCATCAGAGTTGGCTGAAGGAGGGAATAACATACACACCTAATTGGGAGGAGTAATCTATCTAACCCTACAGGAAAGTAGGAGGGGAAGAGGATAAGGAGGGAAGGGTGGGGGAGGGGACAGTCAGAAGCAAAACATTTTCGAGGAGGAATAGGGTTAAACAAGATCGAAAAATAGAGTAAATATCATGGAAAGGTAATAGGATAGAGAGAAACAGTTATGATGATTGATTATAATAGCAAAACATATGGTACCTACTTTGCTGGGCTATAGTGAAGAAAATTCTTTGTCAAGTTTAAGGTACTATATAAGTTATGATGAGCAAGATGCTATCAGAAAAACCTGGAAAGACTTACATGAACTGAAGCAGAGTGAAATGTATTGTATACAAAATAACAGCAATACTGTAAGATAATCTTCTGGGAAACACGTGGTTATTTTCAGCAGTGCAATGATCCAATATAACTCTGAAGGACTTATTAAAATTGCAATCCATCTACAGAGAAAGAGAAGTTGGAACACAAAGTTTTTAAAAAATTGATGTTAAAATTTGTTTTTACATATATTTTGGAAAATAAAATTCTAAAAAAAAATAGGCAATGGAGGGGTTCTATCAAACCCCTATTATGAAATAAATATGATACTTATACTAAACCAAGAAGAGTAAAAACAGAAAGTTGTAGAGCAATTTTATTAATGAATATGGATGCAAAAATTCTAAATAAAATATTATCTAGGAAATTACAACAATATATTATAAAGATCATACATTGTAACCAAGTAAGATTTTTACCAAGAATGCAGAGATGATTTCACAAAGGAAAATTATTAACATAATTGATTACATAGCAATAACAAAAGTAACAAAAACCATATGACTGAACCAATAGATACAAAAAAAATCTTTTGGTAAAGCATAACACTAATTTCTATTAAAAAAATTTGAAATTATAGGTATACATGAATTTTTCCTTAAATTGATAAATCATTTACCTAAAACCATCAGCAAACATTATGCATATTCTAGATAAGCTAGAAGCCTTCCCAGTAAGATCAGGTGTGAAACAAGGATGCCCACTGTCACCAATATTATTCAATATTGTATTGAAAATCTTAGCAATAGGGGGCAGCTAGGTGGTGCAGTGGATAAAGCACTGGCCCTGGATTCAAGAGGACCTGAGGTCAAATCCAGTCTCAGACACTTGATACTTACTAGCTGTGTGATACTGGGCAAGTCACTTAACCCTCATTGCCCTGCAAAAAGAGAGAGAGAGAAAGAGAGAGAGAGAGAGAGAGAGAGAGAGAGAGAGAGAGAGAGAGAGAGAGAGAGAGAGAGAGAGAGAGAGAGAGAGAGAGAGAGAGAGAGAGAGAGAGAGAGAGAGAGAGAGGATAGGAAGGAAGGAAGGAAGGAAGGAAGGAAGGAAGGAAGGAAGGAAGGAAGGAAGGAAGGAAGGAAGGAAGGAAGGAAGGAAGGAAGGAAGGAAGAAAAAAAGAAATCTTAGCAATAAGAGAAGATAAAGAAATAAAAGGAGGGTGCAGCTAGGTGACTCAGTGGATAAAGCACTGGCCCTGGATTCAAGAGGACCTAAGATCAAATCCAGCCTCAGACACTTGACACTTAACTAGCTGTGTGATCTTGGGCAAGTTACTTAACCCTCATTGCCCAACCCCCCCCCCAAAAAAAAGAAAGAAAGAAAGAAAAGGAATGAGTAATGAGGTAATAAAACTATCTCTTTTTGAAGACAATATAATGATATACTTGGAAAATCCTAAAACTCATCTAAATATTTAGCTGAAACAATAAATAATTTTACAAATTAGCAGAATATAAAGTAAACCCACATAAATCATCAGCATTCCCATATATCACAAACAACAGCCCTTTAAGAAGAGATAGTAAATGATACCCCACTTAAAAATAACTCGATAATATAAAACACCTGAGAATACATCTGTCAAAACAAACCCAGTAATGATATAAACAAAATTATTTTTTAAAAACCTTTTTGTACAAACAAACTCAGGTTTAAATAATTAAAGAATTATTAACTGTTTAGGAGTAGGCAATCCACCTTATCCAATAGCAGAAATTATAAGTGTATGCCAATGTTTTTGGAAAGTTTGGGAGATTTTTTGTTTTTGTTTTTGATTCTTTTCAATTAGTGGGAGCAAGAGGAAAGGTGGAAGAGAAGAGGAGTGAGAGAAGCTAGATTTTTGTTAATTAAAAAAATAAACTTAATTAAAAAAAAAGAAAAAAAGGAAATGGAAGCCCCCAGTCAGACAAACTTAGAAAGTGAAATAGAAAAGACACTAGGCTGAATATTGATTATATGTTCATTCACACAGCTTCTATGTGGACCCATGTGGACATTTAAGAAGCAGAAGATGACAGAAATGTGAAAAGTTAGATAGATGTAGCCTCACTCTGAAAGAGAGATTCAGACTTGATGAGAAATAGTAGGAAAGGGGATGGAGATGTCTATCCACACTAGGATTGTGAAAGAAATCCAAAGGACTTAAGCATTTGTATGATTCCAAAGGGAAAAAACAGCCAGGAACCACATGTTATCAAGAAACAACCTGGGCCTATCTTTTTTCCCATATTGTGAATTACACACAGACACTGAACATTCAGAATGAAAAGTAGAGACTTACCATTGGAGAAGGTTGTTTGATTGCTGTTGTTCTTTGTCCTTTGTGCTCAAAGAGGACCATGGCATTGGGGTGATATCATGACTTTCATTGAATTGGATTTAAGTGAGGGAGGGATGTGAAATGTCACCAACCTTACTCTCTCCTCCAGAGCCATCTGGGTCCAATGGCGAGACATACATCAAGGACAACTGGAGATGGCCCCAGATATTTAAGGCAATTGGGATTGTGACTTGACCAGCATCACACAGCTAGTAAGCATCCAAGGTTGGATTTGAACTCAGATCCTCCCAACTTCAGGGCCAGTGCACCACCTAGCTGCCCCAGGTTGTTTAATAACACCATGACAATGAAAGAGAGTTTTCCTTTTCACTAAGTTAGATAATTTTTGTTCTATATTTTCTGAGCTGAATGAAATAAAATCTTTCTTACACTCAAGGTCTTGGTAGCCTATGTGTTAACAGGGGAACTGTGTGAGGGCCAAAATTTGATATACAGAGCATTATTTGGGTGACTCGCCAAAATATTGGGGTCCTGGAAATATGAGGGACCTTTAGGTTTACCCTCCCCTCTGAACTACCCTTTTAGATATTTCTCCCAGGCCAATAAGAAAGGAGCTTTTAAGCTTTAATTCACAAAAGGATCAGATTTTATTACTTGGGAATTAATTAAACAACAAAGGTGAAACTAATAAAAATCAAAGATAAGGAAACAGGAAAAAGAAATACAGATAGATACTCTTAACTCTAAATTTAACCTATGCAACCTCAGACTGATTTCCAATTAAGCTAATTCAAAGGAATTTAGGGTTTTCTGCATTCATTCACCAAAACCTGGAAAGTCTACAGTTGCTCTCGCTACCAGAAGGGCAGAAGCCAGATTGAGAGAGAGAGCGTTCCAGAAGAACCTCCCCCTCCCCTCATGGAGCATTCAATCTTCCTCCCCCAAAAGGGGAGGTCCTTCAAAAACTGCCTATGGAGAGTTCTCCTTCTGACCTCAGTAGCATACATAACTTCAGGGTGGGCCAGGTGTGGCCCCTCCCAAATGAGTCAGCTAAAACTCCAATAACTCTTACTACAAATAATTTTTACTACTACAAATAATTTTTACCACAACTGAGAACCCCCAGGTACACAATCCAATTTCCTACTTTTCCATGGACAACCATTGACAGGGTTATAAGCTAAAGAAACAGTGTAGGAAACACAACCAGGTACTGATATAGTAATAATAATTAAAATTATTTGATAATAATAAACAAAATAAGTAATTTAGTAGAATAAATTAGTTAAAAAAAAATTTAGCTGGGGCAGCTAGGTGGCGCAGTGGATAGAGCACCGGCCCTGGATTCAGGAGTACCTGAGTTCAAATCCGACCTCAGACACTTAACACTTACTAGCTGTGTGACCCTGGGCAAGTCACTTAACCCCAATTGCCTCACTAAAAAAAAAAAAAAATTTTTTTTAAATTTAGCAACAAATATCAAACACTATCCTAGGTTTTGAAAGGAAACCATAGAGAAACAGGGAATGATCCATAGTGACCATTATAAAGAGAGGCCCCCAAATCAAATGTGGTTTACCGTGCTAGGGACTGCCCTCAAATGGCACATTTTTTTATCCTTACAATAACTCTACCAGGTAGGTGGTATTATTTATAATCCCCATTTCACAAATGAAGAAACCGAGACCTTAGAGAGTCTGTTACTTATAGCAATAAAATTGGTATGTGGCACAACTAGGACATCAGTTATCTCTTCATTTTAAAAGGGCATATCAGGAAGGAAAAAAAGTGTTCCCTTCTTATTTCCCATTCTGGTAAGATTTCTGTATCTTCACTTCTGTTCACTTCTGTTTACCAAATTTCGTCAATAAACTGGGGAGCCTCCAGAGGAGGGGAACCAAGATGGTGGAGGGCTTTGTGTCCATGTCATGAGAGAATCAGTTAAAAGAACTGAGTGTTGAGTCTGGAGAAGAAGAGAAAGAAGCATGTTTGTCTTCAAGCACTGGATGGGCTGTCATATGGAATAGGGGTGAGATTGCTGTTTGTCCCCAGAGGACATAACTGAGTTCAATGGGCAGAAAGTCCAAAGAAACAAAGCCAGGCTTGAGGCCAGGAAAAGCTTTCTAACAATTAGATCTGTCCAAAAGTAAATGAGTTTCCTCAAGAGATGATGAGTTACCCCTTCTTGGATGTCTTCAAGCAGAGGTTGGGCAAACATTTATCCAATATGTTTAGGGGAATTCCTTTCATATACATGCTAGACAAGCTGTCTGTTGAAGTCCCTTCCAACTCTCAAATGTGGCAATCTATGTTGTTGGGTGTTTTTTCCTGCAAAAACCTTTTCATTTCATAAAATTGAAATAATCTATTTTGTCTTTTGTGATATCCTCTAACTTTTGCTTGTTTAAGAACTCTTTCTGGGAGCCATGGTTGGGAAAGGCATCTGATATCATTCTCTGATGATTCTTTTGTTCTTTTGGGGTAATGAGGGTTTAGTGACTAGCCCAGGGTCACACAGCTAGTGAAGTGTCAAGTGTCTGAGGCCAGATTTGAACTCAGGTCCTCCTGACTCCAGGGCCAGTGCTCTATCCACTGTGCCACCTAGCTGCCCCCTGATATCATTCTCTTTCATTTAAAAAAAAAAATGATAGGACCTTTTATAATAAGGTTGAGCATCCATTTTTAGATTATTGTGGTATAGTATGTAAGATATTAGAATGACCAGGAGAGGGCACTGTATAATAAGCATTATAGCGTAGAAAGTGAATGGGATGAATTTACCCATAAAAGGGAAATGGATCGCAAATTGAAAATTTGAATTGAATAATATGTTGCTTTCAGAAAACATTACAAAAGTAAGAATTACACAGAAAGATAAAATAAAGGGCAGGAGTTGAATTTATTATGTACAAAAGAAAGGAGGGGTAGTAATCATGATTTTAGACAAAGTTAACATTTAAATCAATGTGAAAAAAGAAAAAAATAAACTACACCATGTGTCAGCAATATTATTCAATATTAGAGCATTTAAAATACCTAGATAGTATAAAATATCTGAGTGTATACCTGCCAAAACAGACACAGGAACTATATGAACATAAACATAAAACACATTTTATACAAATAAAGTCAGATCTAAATAATTGAAGTAACACTTGTTGTTCATGGGTAGGTAAAGCCAAGATAATTTTTAAAATGATAATTTTACATAATCTATTTATTCAATGTCAACTCAATTAAATTACTAAAAAATATTATGTTAATAAAAAAAATAATACAAAGTTCATTAGGAAGAACAAAAAGTTGGGAACCTCAAAGAAACCAGGGGGAAAAGATGTAAAGGAAGTAGATTCAGCCATATCAGAACTTAAACCATATCATAATGTGAGAGCATTGATAAAGTATAAAGTATATTTTTTTATTATTTTAAATTAAAACATTCTTGCATAAATAAAACCTATATAGTCAAAAATAGAAGTAATGAAGAAAATTGGGAAAAACTTTCATAAACAATCTCTCAAATAGGATGTGATTGGGTTGGAATAGTGCTGTGATATAGGAAATAATGGACTGGTTAATTTAGAAAAATATGGAAGGAGATGAAGACAAGATGGTGGAGAAAAGGCAAGGACTCACCTGAGCTCTCCCAAAACCCTTCCAAACACCTTTAAATAATGCCATAAAACAAATTCTAGAGCAGCAGAACCCATGAAAGGATTGGGTGAAGAAATTTTCCAGCCAAACACAACTCAAAAGGTTGGCATGAAAGGTCTGTTGCACCTGGGTGAGAGTGGAGTACAGTACAGTACAATCCCATACCAGCACAAACCAGACCCCAGCAAACCAGGAGCAAGCCTTGGAAGTCACTGAATAGGGGCAGCTAGATGGCGCAGTGGATAGAGCACTGGCCCTGAATTCAGGAGTACCTGAGTTCAAATCTGATCTCAGAAGCTTAACACTTACTAGCTGTGTGACCCTGGGCAAGTCACTTAACCCCAATTGCCTCACCAAAAAAAATAAATAAATAAAAAGAATAGATTAAATCTTGGGGCAGCTAGGTGGTGCAGTGGATAGAGCACTGGCCCTGGAGTCAGGAGGACCTGAGTTCAAATCCAGCCTTAGACACGTAACACTTACTAGCTGTGTGACCCTGGGCAAGTCACTTAACCCCAATTGCCTCACTAAAAAAAAAAAAAAAAAAAGGAAGTCACTGAATAACTAACAGCAGCTGCTGCTTCCAGGGCTCTCAGCCCACAGATGATAAGGGGGTCAAACAACTGGTCAGAAGGAGATTATAGGCATCTCTTTGCTGGTATCAGGGGCAGGAGTGTTGCTTTGCCCACACTCAGATCAGTCACAGACCTAGGTGGCAGTCCCAGGGTGAGTAGCAGCACTAGAATACCAGAGCTTGCAACCTCTGTGGAACAGGTGCCCTCATCACAGTATCAGGGAAGAAAAGAGTTCTTATGGTCACTCATAGACCAGAGCACAGGCCATAATCTCCTCAGATTATACCATCATAGAAGAACTGAAAACTAGATCTCTGAGAACAGCTGCACAAAACTCCTGAAACTTGGAACAGTGCGCTTTTCACATTGAAAGCAGAGCCCTTCTTTAGCAAAGAGTTAAAAGTCAAGAAATAGGCTGGGGAAATGAGTAAACAATAGAAAAAAAAATTCTGACCATAGTTATTATGTTGACAAGGAAGATCAAAACACATATTCAGGGGGCAGCTAGGTGGCACAGTGGATAGAGCACTGGCCCTGGATTCAGGAGGACCTGAGTTCAAATCTGGCCTCAGACACTTAACACTAGCTGTGTGACCCTTGGCAAGTCACTTAACTCCAATTGCCCTGAGCAAAAAAAACAAAAAAACTAAAACTAAAATTAAAAAAAAAAACATATTCAGAAAAAGATAACAAAGTTAAAGCTCCTACATCCAAAGCTGGGCATAAGGACATGGTAGAGGCTTCTGGAAAAATCAAGTAAGGCATGTGGAGGAAAAATTGGGAAGAGAAATGAGAGTGATATGAGAAAATCATTAAAAAATGAGTCAACACTGTGTGACCCTGGGCAAGTCCCTCATTGACCCCCCCTCCCCAAAAATGAGTAAACAACTTGGTAAAGGAAACAAAAAATACTAAAGAAAATAACACCTTAAAAACAGACATAGTCAAATGGTTAAAGGGGTTTTAAAAAAAAAAAAGGAAATAAGAAGAAAGCCTTGAAAAGCAGAATTGGCCAAATGGAAAAAAAGAGGCACAAAAATTCACTGAAAAAAATCTCCTTAAAAATTAAAATTGGCTACATGGAAAAAGAGGTATAAAAACTCACTTAAGAAAATAATTCCTTAAAAATTAGAATTGAACAAATGAAAGTGAATGATTTCATAAGAAATCAAGATACAATAAAACAAAACCAAAAGAATGAAAAATAGAACACAATGTGAAATGTCCCACTGGAAAAACAACCTACATGGAAAAATAGATCCAGGAGAGATAATTTTAAAATTATTGCACTGCCTGAAAGTCATGATCAAAGAAAGAGCCCATACATTATCTTTCAAGAAATTATTGAGGAAAACTGCCTGAGTCTAGAAGCAGGGAATAAAATAGAAATTGAAAGAATCCATCACTTCCTGAAAGAGATCCCATAATGAAACCTGACAGGGATGTTATAGCCAAATTCCAGAGCTCCCAGGTCAAGGAGAAAATATTGCAAGTATTCAGAAAGAAACAATTCCAGAATCATGGAGCTACTGCCAGGATAACAAGATTTAGCAGCTTCTACATTAAAGAATCAGAGAGCTTAGAATATGATGTTCTGGAGGGCATAATAGATAGAATCACAACCAAGAATCCCCTACCCAGTAAAACTAAGTATAATCCTTTGGGGGGGCAGGGGGAGAAGGACATTCAATGAAATACAGGACTTTCAAGCATTCTTGATGAGAAGACCAGAGCTGAATAGAAAGATGGATTTTCAGGGCAGCTAGGTGGCGCAGTGAATAGAGTACCAGCCCTGGAGTCAGGAGTACCTGAGTTCAAATCCGACCTCAGACACTTAACACTTACTAGCTGTGTGACCCTGGGCAAGTCACTTAACCCCAATTGCCTCACTAAAAAAAGAAAAAAAAAGAAAAAAAAAAGAAAAAAAGAAAAAAAAAAGAAAAATGGATTTTCAAATATAAGACATGATTCCATTATTTAGTGAATATACTAATCCTAGTTAAGTTATTAAGGAAAGGGATATCAGTATAATTACTTATCTTATAAGAAGAATGCTTTGTGGTCTATCTTGTAATTGCCCTAAAATGACATCCACTTTTGTTAGGGGGTCATTCATTTGAACATGGCTAGAAGTTGAAAATGTTTTATTATGGATAACTTACTTAAATAAGCACTGTTGTAAAATTGATTACTCACTGTATTTTTGTATCCCATCCCAGAACTTTTTGTGACATTTAAATCTGATCGGGTAACTTTTGAATGAATTCATTTTTTTTGTATTAGAGTCCCTCTTATATTCTATTATTAATTCCTTAGCAAAATCTCATCCTCCTAATGGGGGAATGAATGGCAAGTTTTAAAATTTTCTAAAATTTAAAAGTTTCTAAAATTGTTGTTTGTATTTGAGTTTCTTAGATATATCAACATGATAATTGGCCAACCTGAAAATGTAAAACCCCTATTCTATTTTTAAAAGAATTTGGGGGGGGGGGCAGCTAGCCTCCCCAGACTCAGGCTGTAGTCACTGAAGCAGCAAGAGTTTCCTGGGAGAGTTTTGTGGTTAAAGCTTGAATTCCAGTGACAATGCCTGGCTGCTCTCCTAAGGCTAGAGCACTAGCCCTGGAGTCAGGAGGACCTGAGTTCATATCGGGGCTCAGACATTTGACACTTACTAGCTGTGTGACCCTGGGCAAGTCACTTAACCCCAATTGCCTCACCAAAAAAAAATAATAATAATAATAATATCCACTGTGCCACCTAGCTGCCCTCCCAATTTTTTTTAATGTTTATTTATTTATTTAAGTTTTGAGTTCCAAATTCTATCCCTCTCTCATTCCCTCCCTTCCCTCCCCCCTCCTCGAGGTGGTAAGCAATCAGATATAGGTTATACATGTGCAATTATGTAAAACATTACCATATTAGTCATTTTATATAAAAAGGCAAGTAAAAAAAAAAGAAAGCACAAAATAGCATGTTTCAGTCTGTGTTCAATCAATATCAGTTCTTTCTCTGGAGGTGGATAGTATGTAAAGCCCCTATTCTAAAAGGTTCCAAATTTAATGTTAGAATAGTAGAGACATAAGGGTTGAGTTAATTTTCACTATTTGACTTTATTATTAACAAAGTCATTTAATATTATGTTTAAGATCAATATTGTAGGACTTTTTTTTTTTGGTGAGGCAATTGGAGTTAAGTGACTTGCCTAGGATCACACAGCTAGTAAGTGTTAAGTGTCTGAGGCTGGATTTGAACTCAGGTCCTCCTGAGTCCAGGGCTAGTACTCTATCCACTGCACCACCTAGCTGCCCCCACAACACCTCAATTTCAAGACTTTCCATGACTTTTCCCTACCATATATGTACACAGTTCCTAGCATATAGTAAATGCTTAATAAATGTTTGACCGTTTTTTCACCTCTCTATTCATCTATCTATCCATCTATATTCCCATCTACCATATATCCTTCTATCCATCACCTATTTATCCAACCATATTTCCATCTTGTTGGGTTGGGTTCAGGCCAATGGGGGTTAAGGATCGGAGACGATAAATAATTGACACATCAGGACCACCTTGTGAGTGAATAACTGTGTGCACCCTTTATTAGGATAGCTCAATATTTAAAGCAAAAAACCACAAAGAAATCAAAGAAAATCTCTGCAAGAATAATTCTAGGAGAATAAGGATATTTATCAACCTTTTATCTTTAGCATGACAGAACTTGTTCCAGGCCTTAAAAAGGTGAGGCTTGCACAACTAACTCCTCAGACCTGAGGAGAGCAGTCAGGCATTGTCACTGGAATTCAAGCTTTTACCATAAGTCTCCCAGGACACTCTTGCTGCTTCAGTGACTACAACCTGAGTCTGGGGAGGGGCAACAGAGAGCCCTCTGGGTTCTCCACACCATCTATCTAGCCATCCCTCTATCTATACATACATACATCTCTCCTTCCATTTAACTATCCATCTATCCACTATTTTATCTATTATCTAGCTATACATCTACCCTTCCATCTATGTAGCCAACTATCAATAATTCAACCCATTCATTTATCCTTTCATCTATCTATCTATCCATCCATCTATCTATACATATATAGATCACTCCTTCCATTCAACGGTCCATGCATGCACCATTTTATTTATCTATTATCCATCAATCTTTTAATCCATCCTTCTATCCATTCAACTATAGCTATCTAGGTACTTATCTATATCTATCTCTGCTGATAATCACTGACTCCCTTTAAGTAAGGGAACGTTTTCCAAATTGGTTTCACAGAGTTGTGATGATAGGGAATCTCATTTAGATTGGTTTTGTGTGAATTTATCAGGTCAGTAATTAGCAGTAGAAACATAACTAGGAATTTCCATGCTTGGGGACAAGTAGCACAAACTAAACCGGGATCAAGCTCCCCTTCAGTGAAGTGGGGAAGGGAGATAGTGACAGGAGGGTTGGGGACAGGGAGAAGCCCTCCTCTGCCTTCCAGGTGGTATTTCCCTAGATTCACTGAATTCATGTATGATTAAGGTCCTAAAACCTGTTGTTTCTATAATCCCAAACACTCTAATTTTGCTCAGAGCCCTCTAAATTCAATGCCCTGGGGCAAAGTCCTCACCTCTCCACCCTCTTTATGTCTCTGCTTACCTCCTTCTAGGTTCTTTTTCTTTTTCTTTTTTTTTTAGTGAGGCAATTGGGGTTAAGTGGCTTGCCCAGGGTCACACAGCTAGTAAGTGTTAAGTGTCTGAGGCTGAATTTGAACTCAGGTACTCCTGAATCCAGAGCCGGTGCTCTATCCACTGCACCACCTAGCTGCCCCTAGGTTCTTTTTCTTTATACAAATACCGCCACAAAAATTATGACGATGATGGGGGCAATGCTGTTAATTCTGAGTTCAGAGTAACTATGCAGTGAGCACAATATATCAGTGATGTCAGTGCCAGGCTTTTCTTCAGATAAACCCTGGGCAGTACAACTAGGAATACAGATGAGCGCACCTCATTGAATATTCATTCCTGACAGCCCAGCAAACCTGAGTGATCCAACTCCTCCCCCAGGTGCAGTTAGCCATGCAACTCAGCAGCAAAGAAGCTTACAGAAGGAGGGGCAGAGTGTCCCAAACAGAGGGAGAGAAGCAGGGCCAGCTGTGCCTTTATTAACAATGTGAACAAAGGCAGAGGTGCACACCTCTCAAATTCCTAGATAACACAAAAGGCTAGGAGGGAGAGCACAAACATAGGATTGTCTAGACAAACAGTGTATCCAGAGTCAGGATCCAAAAAGATTTAGACAAATTAGAAGCATGAGACAATACTGGTTTGGTTTGTTTTCAAGGAGCCCAGAAATGCAGTTTCATCAGTGTGGGGATTTCCCTGGTGTAGAAATGCCTTCTCTTGATGCAGGAATTGTCAGGGATGGAAAGTCTTGGATTGTGGGTATGGAGAGGTGTGACCTGCCTGTGAGACAGAGCTTACTATACCTAAGAGACAAAACTAGAGGTTTCCTGACACCAAGAAAATCCCTGTGTCTCCCACTGCCTAACCTAACAGTAAGATGGAAATTAATAGATCTGAATGGAATGAATGGTTATAATTGGGCTCAAAAGAAAAAAAATCAACGGGAGCAGCTAGGTGGCAAGGCTCAAATCCAGCCTCTGACACTTAACACTTACTAGCTGTGTGACCCTAGGCAAGTCACTTAACCCCAATTGCCTCACTAAAAAAACAAACGAAAAACAAACGAAAAAATCAACTCAAAAAGATCATAGAGCCAAAGGTAGCTCCATGGTCCTGTTGACACATGTGGACAGAACAGTGGACCTAGAGACTGGGATATGGAAGTTCAAATCTTGCTTCAGACATTTCCTAGCCATGTGACACTGAGCAAGTCACTTAACCCCTGTTTACCTCAGTTTCTTCATCTGTAAAATGAGGACAATAATAGCACTTATTTCCTACCACGGTTATGAGGATCAGATGAGATAATACCTAAAAAGTGCTATTGTTGTTATTGTTGTTACTCTAATCCATCCCAATGCCCATTGGTAGGAGGCTCTCTCCTTATTGGTGGAGAGCAATGCCCTGCCCTGTAGGAGTTGGCCAAGCAGAGGTGGTGGAAGAGCTTCACCTTGATCAGTCCTTTTCAGGACCCGTCAAGCTTCAAGTCTTCTTGGGGGACTCCTCAAGCATCCAATTGCTTCTGGCTTCCAGCTTCAAGAGGGAAGCTGGAAGAGGCCAATCCCAAATCAGATTGCTGAAGGAAATGACTCTGGAAACACATGAGAGGAGCCAGCAGCCTTCACCATGTCCTTATGCCCAGCTTGTTACACTAGATATTTGGTGAGTTTACCCTTGGGTGAGATCTAGACCTCTTTCTTGGTTGAACTGGGTTGTCTCATTCCCAAAGGGAAAGCTTCTTCTTTTGTATTATCTGGCATATATTCTCCTATGAATATCTTCTCTGATTTCTCTTTTCCTATTATTTAAATAAATGGATTTATTTGCCTTTTCTTATGTGTGTTCATTGTGAAATTGGTATTAGGTAGAAAGGCGATGAAGCTTTGGATAGGGAGCTTGGGTTTTCCCTTCCTCTTCAAAAAAGAAAATAAAAGAAAAAGTAATCAGAAAATTGATTGAATTCAGTCATATATCCTAGGCTAATAATATTTAAAGGAACAGATGGCTATAATTCTAGCCCTTTCTCTGAGAAGAACAAACTGATCTCTGGCTCCAACTTCCTATTCCTGTTACTGACAAAAATCAAAGTCTTCCTTGGAAAAGGGAGGGTGAGAAAAGACTAAAAATGTCAATTCTTCCTACATCTGAGCCACATGATAAGCCACACTGTAGATGGGCCTTAGCTACATGTAGAGGTTTTTCAATCTCTCTGTCTTTCCCCATTTGGGGTCTTTAAGACTACATTAATGTCATTATTATTGGGTTTTCCCTTCACACTGAAAAATGACAAAGTGATCAGAAGTTAATTTGAACCTAATTATATGCCTTAAACTAAGAATATTTAAGAGAGTAGATAGATTTAATTCTAGCGTGGTACCTCTCTTCCCAATGTCCCATTCAATGATAATCATGATTTTTATTAAATTATTAATTATTGTTGTTGTTGTTTAGTCATTTCATTTTTGTCCAACTCTTTGTGACCCTATTTGTAGTTTTCTTGGCAAAAATACTAGAGAAGTTTGCCATTTCCTTCTCCAGTTCATTTTACAGATGAAGAAACTGAGGCAAACAGGGTGAAGTGACTTGCCCAGGGTCTCACAGCTAGGAAGTATCTGAGGCTAGATTGGAACTCAGGAAGCTAAGTCTTTCTGACTTCATACCCAGCACTCTACCCACTGTGCCACCTAGCTCCCCATTTATCATCATCATTATTAAAAAGGGACATCAGGGGGGCAGCTAGGTGGCACAGTGGATAGAGCACCGGCCCTGGATTCAGGAGGACCTGGGTTCAAATCTGGCCTCAGACACTTAACACTTACTAGCCGTGTGACCCTGGGCAAGTCACTTAACCCCCATTGCCTCACTAAATTATAAAAAAAAAAAAGGGACATCAGAAGCCACCTTTGACAATCCTAAATTATACAGATGAGGAAACTGAGGTCCAAAGAATCAAAATGATTTATCCAAGGTCACAAAGGGAGCACAGATCAGAGGCAGGACCTCAACCCAGGCCCTTTGACTTCATCTACCATGCCCCTATCCTGGCAAGCAAATGGGACTAGAAAATAATCCATCCAAACAGGGCTTGGAGTATGAGCGCTCTGAACACTCCGTGTGAGTCAGCGATCCAGTTGGGAAACCAGCAATGGAGGCTCAGCCACACTGGAGTGCTTAGAATAAAGGGAGTTCTGTAATATGTCCACGGACACTGTCCTGGTCAACCCGCACACATCTGAAGTGTTCAGTACCCCATTTTAGGAAGTTCCTTGGTTAACTGGAGAGCTTCCACAAGAGGGCATTATCGGACCATAGAATCAAAGCCGGATGAGGCTTTGGCCAGGCACCTCAATTATAAATGAGGAGATTGGGCACAGATAGTTCAAATAACTGATAAAGATACTCACATTTATGTAGCATCTTCCATGGGCCAGCACTTTTTTAATATTATCTCACTGGCTCAAGGACAGGTGGGTAGCCCCCATGGCATCTGAACCCAGATTCTCTTGATTCCTAAGCTTTTTCTATGGTACTGGGGCAGCCAGGGTTCCAAATCATGCATGTGAGAAGCTATTAAAGAGGGGCAGCTAGGTGGCTCAGTGGATAGAGCACCGGCCCTGGATTCAGGAGTACCTGAGTTTAAATCCGGCCTCAGACACTTAACACTTACTAGCTGTGTGACCTTGGGCAAGTCGCTTAACCCCAATTGCCTCACTAAAAAAAAAAGAAAAAAAAAAGAGAAGCTATTAAAGAATGACTTGGAGAGGTCAGAAGTTATTTCAAGTATTTAAAGGGATGTTATGTAGAAGAGAAGTAAACTCTCTCAGCTTGGCTCCAGAGGGTAGAACCTGAAGTGATGGAGAGAAGTCATAGAAAGGCAAGTTTTATTTCAGTATAAGGGAAAAAACTTAACAGTGGGAGGTATCCAACAACAGGAAGATCAGAAGGAAACATAGACAAGTAGAACAGCTTTGAAAGCTACATGTTGAATTTCTTTTATGCCTAAAAGGAAATGCAAGCTAAGTAGAGAATAGAAATTCTTAGTGTCATGTACATTCAGAGGTGTGCTGGCATCAGCTCAAACTGTAAGCCAATTTTTAAATTTTCAGAGTGAGCACTCATGTCTCAGAAATAGGCAAATAATACAAATTAAGACTTGATTTGTTATTTTGCTGAGTGTCTAAACTTAAGACAACAATGAAGAAGATGTTAATGATGCAGAATACATTTAAAAGTATGTCCTGGGAGGCAAAGCCAAGATGGCAGAGAAAAGGCAGTGACTTCCCTGAGCTTTCCCCCAAACCCCTCCAAATACCTTTAAATAATGTCATAAAACAATTCTTAGAGCATCAAAATCCATTGAAGGATGGGGTGAAATATTTCTCCAGCCAAAGAAAACTTAGAAAAATCTGTTGCACCTGGGTGAGAGTGGAGCAAAGTTCAGCCAAGACTGTGCCAGCACATACTGGGCCCCAGAAAACCAGGAATAGGCCTTGGGAGTCAGTGATTCAGCAGTAGCCACTGCAGCTTCCAGAGCTATCAGCCCACAGAGGGCAAGGGGGTTGAATAACTGGCCAGAAGATTATAGGCATCTCTTCGCTGACACTGATACAGGACTCTGCTGCTTTACCCATATTCAGATCCAGGCTGAAATCCTGGGTGGCAATCCTAAGGCAAGAAGGAGCAAAAGCAAACCAGAGGTTGCAGGCACAGAGGAGCAGGGACCCTTATTACAGGTTCAGGGCAGAAAACAGAGCTTTTGGTCTCTCACAGACCAGGAGAGTAGTCAACATTCCTCTCCTTAGATCATAACCCCTTAGAAGAACTGAAAATGTATGAGTCCCTAGAATTATCTCTGAAAACAGATGCACAAAACCTCTGAAGCTTGAGACAATGCGCCCTCCACCCTGGAAACAGAGCCTAACTTTAGCAAAGAGTTGAAAGTCAAGAAGTAGGCTGCAAAATTGAGCAAACAGAAAAACAATTCTGACCATAGAAAGTTACTATGGTGGCAAGGAAGATCAAAATATACACTCAGAAGGTAACAAAGTCAAAGCTCCTACATCCAAAGCCTCCAAGAAAAATATGAAATTGTTCTCAGGCCATGGAAGGGATCAAAAAGAATTTTGAAAATCAAGTAAGAAAGGCAGAGGAAAAATTAGGAAAAGAAATGAAAGTGATGCCAAAAAAAAAATCAAGAAAAAAAAGTCGGGGGTTGGGGGGGCAGAGCTATGATGGGGGAGGAAAGACATTAAACCCACAGGGCTCCTGATACAATAACCCCAGAAATACCAATAAAAGAACCCTTGGGGCAGAAAAACACAAAAATACGGGCTGAGAGTTTTCTCCAGCTCTAGATAGAGTTCAGGGGGCCATGCTGGGCCACGAATAAAGCCTAACTCTGCAATCGGGCCAACACACCAGATACCTGCCAGAGGAATTTGCCCCAGTGCCTCTGAATCAGCTGCAGCACTGGCATCTTCTGGAATGGAGTGCATGGTCGGACTGAACTGCTGGCATGGGCGGGGGCGGGGGGGGGGTTAAGTGCAGGGATACCAGTGGACTGGGGAGAAGGATTTGACTCTCCCACCCCAGTGGGCAACCAGGAAGAAATCCTGAGTGGTGGGAGACCCAGGTGGGGGAGGGGAGCAGGGGAGCAGTCTCATCAGAAATGGAGAACCACACCACAAAAAGCTTTGCTGGTTGGTTGCTTACTAAAGTAGGCCTGAGGTTATCTCCAGACCTGAGAACAGGCCAGGTGAGATTAAAGCCTGTCCCCCCCAACCCAAAACACCTGGGACGCTCGGAAGCTGAGAACAGGAGTGGAGCCCAGAAGCAGTCCCCCACCCCTACAAATCCCCCAGTGGAGAGTTTAAAATCAAATGAAAGTGAGGCCAGGCAGGCTGAGAAGAAGCCCAACCATCCCCCGGGGCCACGCTGTAGCTTGAACAGTGTGTCCTGGAAGCAGTGCCACACTTGAAGAAGGAGTTAAAAGCCAAGAAATAGTAAGCCAGGATGAATAGGCAGAGAAAGCAGAAGACTATAGAAAACTTCTTTGGGGGTAAGGTAGACCACAATACAACCTCAGAAGAAGAAGAAGATAATAACAGGGTCAAAGCTCCAACATCCAAAGCTTCCAAGAAAAATATGAACTGGTCTCAGGCCATGGAAGCTCTCAAAAGGGACTTTAAAGAGAAAGTAGGAGAAATAGAAAGATGTAGAGAAAAGGAGGAAAGAATGGAAAGGGAAATGAGAGCAATGCAGGAGAGTCATGAGAAAAAAGTCAGCAGTTTGAAAAGCCAAATGGAAAAGGAGATTTAAAAACTGTCTGATGAAAATAACTGCCTAAGAATTAGGATTGAACAAATGGAAGCTAGTGACCTTATGAGAAACCAAGACAAAGTAAAGCAAATCCAATTGAATGAAAAAATAGAGGGCAATGTGAAATATCTACTTGGAAAGACAACTGACCTAGAAAATAAATCTAGGAGAGATAATTTGAAAATCATTGGACTCCCTGAAAACCATGACCAAAACAAAAGCTTAGACACCATCCTCCGAGAGATTGTGAGGGAAAATTGCCCTGATATTCTAGAAGCAGAAGCTAAAATAGAAATTGAAAGAATCCACCGATCACCTCCTGAAAGAGATCCCAAAAGGAAAGCCTCCAGGAATATTATAGCCAAATTCCAGAACTCCCAGGTCAAGGAAAAAATACTGCAAGCAGCTAGAAAAAAAAGGAATTCAAATACTGTGGAGCTCCAATAAGGATAAAGCAAGATCTAGCAGCTTCTACATTGAAGGACTGAAGGGCATGGAATATGATATTCCAGAGGGCAAAGGAACTGGGACTTCAGCCAAAAATCACGTACCCAGCAAAACTGAGTATAATTTTTCAGAGGCAAAAATGGGATTTCAATGAGAAAGAGGTCTTTCAAGCATTTGTGATGAAAAGACCTGAACTGAATAGAAATTTTGACTTTCAAATATAAGATCCTGGAGAAGCATAAAAAGGTAAACAGGAAAAAAGACTTCATGAGGGATATTAAAAGATCAAACTGTTTACATTCCTACATGGGAGATAATACTTTGAAATCATAAGAACTATCTCGGGGAAATTCAGGGACAGCTGGGTGGTACAGTGGATAGAGCGCCAGCCCTGGACTCAGGAGAACCTGAGTTCAAAAATGACCTCAGACACTTGACAATTACTAGCTGTGTAACCCTAGGCAAGTCACTTAACCCCAATTACCTCACCAAAAAACAAAACAAAACAAAAAAGTCTTCACAAGAAATTCACAGAAGACAGGGCTGAACTGAATATGAAGGGATGATATCTGTAAAGCATTTATGTTTTGTTCTTTGTAGGGCAGACAGGGTGGGGTGTCTTATGTCTGGGGCTGGATTTGGGCTTGGGGCCTCCTGGGTCCAGGGCTGGTGCTTTGTCCACTGTGCCACCTAACTAATCCATGATGACATCATTAAAATAGGGTTGAAGTGTAGGAGGAATAAACTAGGGGAGGGAGAAGGGGAGATGGTCTGGGGAGAGGTAGTTCATCACATGAAGGAAACAAGAAAAAAGCTTATGGAGGAGAGTAGAAGAGGGGGAAGAAGTTGGGGAGTGAGTAAACCTTAATATCATCAGAATTGGCTCAAAGAAGGACTAACATACATACTCAAGTAGGTATAGGAATATATTTTTGCCCTGGGGAGGGAGGGAGAAAATGGGGGGGGGGAGGGAAGGAGGAAAGGCCAGATTGGGGGAGAGAGCAGTAAAAAGCAAAACACTTTCAAGGAAAATGAAGATGTTGTGCATTACTGCACCAGTATGACATATTGAATTGCTTGATCTCATAGGGAGGGTTGAGGAGGGAGGGAGGGAGGAAGAAAAATTTAGAACACAGAATTAGCTCAGGGACCCTGATCTCATTGGAGTGGGCTCATGGAGGGAATAGCTTTCATACCCAATTGGGAGGAGCAATCTATTTAACCCTGCGGGAAAATATGAGGGGAAGAGGACAAGGAAGGAAGGGTGAAAAAAGGGAGTGCAGAGCCAGGGAGAGAATAGTCAGAAGTAAAACACTTCTGAGGAGGAATAGGTAAAAAGAAGATAGAGTAAATGTCATGGGAAGGGAGTGGGATGGAGGGAAATAGTTATGATGATTGATTATAATAGCAAAACATACGGTACCTACTTTGCTGGGCTTTTATGAAGAAAATTCTCTGTCAAGCTTAAGGTACTATATAAAGGTTATGATGAACAAGATACTATCAGGAAAACCTGGAAAGACCTACATGAACTGAAGCAGAGTGAAATGTACTGGATACAAAATAATAGCAATTGTTGGGGATGATCTGCTGGGAAGCATGTGGTTATTTTCAGCAAGGCAATGATCCAATATAACCCTGAAAGACTTATGAAGATTGCAGCCCATCTGCAGAGAAAGAACTGATAGTATCTGAAAACAGATGGAAACACGTTTAAAAATTTTTTTTTTCATTTCCTCTTTGACAATTCCTTAATCTAGAGTTTTGGGTTTTTTTACTGTTTTCTCTCACAACTAGATAATATGGGAATTTTTCCATGACTACTCATGTATAACTTATTTTGAATTGCTTGAGTTCTTGTGGGTAGGGGGTAGGAATGGAGGGGGGGAGAGAAGTTGGAACACAAAGTTTTTTTTTTATGTTAAAATTTTGTTTTTACATATATTTTGGAAAATAAAATTCTATTCAGAATAAAAAAAAGAAAAAGAAAAAAGAATCAACAGCTTAGTAAAGGAGACACAGAAAAAAAATTCTGAAGAAAATAGCACCTTGAAAAAACAGAATAGGCAAAATGGAAAAATAGGTACAAACAGTCAATGAGGAGAGGTTTCAAGGTTGCCTCTCCTCATTGACTGTTTGTACCTATTTTTCCATTTCAAGGTTGCTAGAACCTTGAAAAGCAGTGCTGGCCAATTGGAAAAAGAAGCACAAAAATTCACCAAAGAAAAAAAATTTCAAAAGTAGAATTAACTGTGTGGGGCAACTAGGTGGTGCAGTTGGAAAAGCACCAGCCTTGGATTCAGGAGGAACTGAGTTCAAATCCAACCTCAGACACTTGACACTTACTAGCTGTGTGACCCTGGACAAGTCACTTAACCCTCCTTGTACTGCCTCCAAAAAAAAAGTAGAATTAAACAAATGGAAAAAGAGGTACAAAAGCACACTGAAGAAAATAATTTCTTAAAATTAGAATTGAGCAAATGGAAGCTAATGACTTTATAAGAAGTCAAGAAACAATAAAATAAAAGCAAAAGAACAAAAAAATAGAAGATAATTATAAATAGCTCATTGGAAAAACAACTCACCTGGAAAATATATCCAGGAGAGATCATTTAAGAATTATTGGACTACCTGAAAGTTGAGATTTTAAAAAAAGCCTTAGATATTACCTTTCAAGAATTTATCAAGGAAAACTGCCCTGATATTCTGGAACCAGAAGGTAAAATAGAAATTGAAAGAAAAGCATGTCTTGTGTACATTTCCCCCACAGAGATCCAGTGATTAAATATTTACCTGCACACTGTTGTGGACATTTTTTTTTCTATTCTTCTTTGTATATGTAAACACTTGTTTTATTTGATGTTTATTAAAGTCAGAATTTTTATTTAAAATGCTATAAATGAACAAGCAAAAAGAAGGAACCATGAAGTCCTAAAGAGTGTGTTATACCTACTTAGTCCATGGCATACACTGGTAAAGGATCACATTGGGGGAAAATGTTCCTGTCTGCCACTTTTCGCAAATGGTGTTGTTTCCCTCTGCCTAAAAGAGAAAAAGACATGGGAGAACTGGTGCTCAGCATGGCAATAGGATCAGAGAAAAACATAGTTGCTAGAACTGTGTCCCTGGCTTGGTTTCTTGAAAGCTCTGTGTCAGAGCAAAGAGTATTCGGGACAATTCTATGAAATACTCCCTAGGCCTTTGGGAGAAACTGATTTTTTAAAAATATATTTTGGTTTTGCTTTACTTACCTTATGCAATGTTTCTTTCCCCTTACTAGTAAATGTTTAACGAACAACTCTCTAGGGGAGGGGAAAAAAAAAAAAGGAACACAGGACATGTTTTTATGGTTTGGGGTTTTTTTATGTTTAACGGACATTAACATTTTCTCCATCACTTTCTGAAATCTAAGCAATTAACAAAGCAATAAATTAAGCCCTGACTTAAGCTATTTCCGCATTTCTGAAGTGCCAGTGCTTACATTGAATATTTAAGACTCAGCTCTTGGGAAAGCAGTCCAGGCTGACTCCAGCATACCCCTTATAGTGTTATCCTACCCAGAGAGTCATCTCTTATACTGTAGAATCTTTAAAAAGTGAGAAAACTATTCAGCAAGCTAATCAACATATCCAAAAAAGGGATAATGTGTGTAGTATTCCATATGCATAGCCCCCCACTTCTACAAAGAAGTTGGAGATTCAGGTCGAAGTACAGTTGGGTCATCATTGTCTCTTTCTTTCTTTCTTTCTTTCTTTCTTTCTTTCTTTCTTTCTTTCTTTCTTTCTTTCTTTCTTTCTTTCTTTCTTTCTTTCTTTCTTTTTTTGTGTGTGAGGCAATTGGGGTTAAGTGACTTGCCCAGGGTCACACAGCTAGTAAGTGTCAAGTGTCTGAGGCTGCATTTGAACTCAGGTTCTCCTGAATCCAGGGCCGGTGCTCTATCCACTGCGCCACCTAGCTGCCCCTGTCCTTCATTCTTGAAGAGGACCAAAATGATGTCACTATGTTGGAATCTGTGGCTGATCAGACCAACCTGAGCTCAGAAAACTCTACCACAATCCATAGGAACATTTGGGGTAGAGAGGTCTCTAAGATGCTCCTCTCACCTTTCTTTTGAGCTACTGCAATTCTGCTTTGCTCATGCATCTCAGTGCCTTTGATGCAGGCATGCCATGCTGGGCTATCCTTTGCTCATGTCTCCCTTGCCACACAATCAATTTGAAAGTTCTTCAGAGAAACCTTGTGAGTGTCCTTTTATTGCTTCTTCTAACCTCCATGTAAGTGCTTGCCTTGTGTGAGTTGTCTGTAAAATAGTCTTTTAGGCAAACATATGTATGGCATATGGCATGTGAACAACATGGCCAACCCATTGGAGAATTGTGCTCTCTGCAGTAGAGTTTGAATGTTTGGCAGCTTAGCTCAACAAAGAATGTCAGTGTCTGGTAACATAACCTGTCAGGTGAGAGCAGCTAGGTGGCTCAGTGGATAAAGCACTGGCCCTGGATTCAGGAGGACCTGAGTTCAAATCCAGCCTCAGACACTTGACACTTACTAGCTGTGTGACCCTGGGCAAGTCATTTAATCCTCATTGCCTCAGAAAAAAACAAACAAAAACATAACCTGCCAGGTGATCTTTAGAATCTTCCTAAGAACATCAAAATGGAAATAATTCAGTTTCCTGGCATGGCACTGGTAGACTGTTCAGGTTTCACAGGCTTACAACGAGGTCAGCACAATGGCTCTGTAGACCTTCAGTTTTGGCAGTCAGTCTAATACCTCTTTAATCCCACATTTTTCTTTGAAGCCTCTTAGATACTAAACTAGCTATGGCAACGTGTGCATCAACCTCATCATCTGACAACATTGCTGAAAACATCTTACTAAAAAGCATAGGAGCAAGGACACAGCCCTGCTTCACTCCATTGGTGACTGGGAAAGCACAAGAGCATTGTCCATTATACACAAGTCAGGCAAGCATGCCATCATGGAACTGGTATATAATACTGATGAACTTCTCTGGGCAACCAAAAAAGGGGATAACAATAGCACCTATCTCCTAGGGTTTGTGAGGGCCAAAATTTGATATACTGAGCATTATTTGGGTGACTCGCCTTAATATTGGGGTCCCGGAAATATGAGGGACCTTTAAGGTTTATTCTCCTCTCTGAACTGCCTTTTTTAGATATTTCTCCCAGGCCAATAAGAAAGGAGCCTCTTAAACTTTAGTTCACAAAAGGTTCAGATTTTATTCCTTGGGAATTAATTAAACAACAAAGGTGAAACTAAAAAAAATCAAAGATAAGGAAATAGGAAAATAGAAATACAGGTGAATATTATTAACTCTAAACTTCACCTATGCAACCCCAGACTGATTTACAATTAAGCTAGTTCAAAGGGATTTAGGGTTTTCCGTCATTAACTCACCCAAGCCTGAACAGTCAGTCTAAAGTTGCTGGCACACCACCAGCTCGGGCCCCCGGCCAAAAAGACCAAGCCCCGGAACAAGTCTAGCATTCCAGAAGCCGCCTAGCATTCCAGAAGCAGCCTGCCTCCCTTAACAGAGCGTTCAATCTCCCCTCCCCCAAAAGGGGAGGTCCTTCAAAAGCTGCCCATGGAGAGTTCTCCTTCTGACCTCAGTAGAATGCGCAATACTCGGGGTGGGCCAGGTGTGGCCCCTCCCAAATGATTCAGCTAAAATTGCGATATTAATTTTTACCACAAATAATTTTTACCACAGGTTGGAGGTCAAATCAAATAACATATGTACAGTGTCTGACACATAACAGGTACTGCATGAATGCTTATTTGTTTATTATTATTTTAGTTTTCTGAAACAATACAAATGATTTTGCCTATTTATAGGATGATGGCTTTTGAGGTGGAAGGGACCTTTCATTTTACAGGAGAGGAAACTGAGGACCAGAGAGGTCAAGTAAATAACTTACTTTGCCACACAAGTTATCCCTTCATTATTTGAGGGATCATCAACTTGGGCAGATTGGGTGCTCTCTCCATGAGTGCAGGTTGTAATTCCCCCTCTATTTTAGCGGATAGCCCCTCAGAGTTATATCTGAAACATCCATTTCCTAAGGCCTATGTGGGGCTGAGTCCCTCTGTACTTAAGTAGGCAGGTCCTCAGAAAACAGACCTCCAGAAAACCAAACCCCTGATCCTGTTTTAGAAGCTTCCAACTCAGCATAATCAGAACTGTTTGGGGATCATCTTCACAAACCCAGAGGCACATCATAAACCAATAAGAAGAGCAATGAAGAAATTACCAACCAGATCAACAGATGCGGGGAGAGTTTATGACCAAACAAAGGAGAGGGATGATCATAGGAAATAAAATGAATAGTTTTGATTATATAAAATTTAAAACGTTTTGCACAAATAAAAAGAATACAACTAAAATTAGAAGAGAAGCAGGTAACTGGGGGTGGTGTGGATGGGAAATCTTTATAGCAAATTTCTTTGTTAAAAGTCTCATTTCCAGGGGGCAGCTAGATGGCACAGTGGATAAAGCACTGGCCCTGGATTCAGAAGGACCTGAGTTCAAATCCGACCTCAGACACTTGACACTTACTAGCTGTGTGGCCCTGGGCAAGTCACTTAAACTTCATTGCCCCACCCCTCCCCCAAAAAAGTGCTAGATAAAAGTCTCATTTCCAAAGTATACAGAACTGATTCAAATGTGTAAGAGCCATTTCTTGAAATGGTAAATGGTCAAAGGATAAGAATAAACAGTTTTCTTTTTCTTTCTTCCTTTCCTTCTTTCTTTCTTTCTTTCTTTCTTCCTTCCTTTCTTTCTTTCTTTCTTTTGTGGGGCAATGAGGGTTAAGTAACTTGCCCAGGGTCACATAGCTAGTAAGGGTCAAGTGTCTGAGGCCGGATTTGAACTCAGGTCATTCTGAATATGGGGCCGGTGCTTTATCCACTGTGCTATCTAGCTGCCCCCAGAATAAGCAGTTTTCAAAGGAAGATATCCAAGTTATCAATAACCATGATTTTTAAATGCTCTATATTTCTAATAACTAGAGAAATACAAATTAAAGGATCTCTGAGGTTCCACCTCATATCCATCAGTTTTGCGAGGCTGATAAAAAAGGAAAATGACAAATGTGAGAGGGACTGTAGGAAAACTGGCATATTACTGTACTGCTGGTGAAGCTGTGACTTGTTACAGACATTCTGGAAAGTAATTTGGAACTACAGACCAAAAGTTATTAACCTCTGGATCCCTTTTGGTGCATTGATACCACTTCTCATCCTAAAACCAAAGTGATCAAAGAAAGAGGAAAGGGATCTCTATATAATAATATTTGTATCCTATCTTTTGCTGAAGACAAAGAATTGGAAACTAAGGGTATGTCCACTCATTGGGGAATGGCTGAACAAATTGTGATATATGAATGTAAGGGAATACTATTGCATCATAAGAAATGATGAAATGGATCATTTCAGTGAAACATGGGAAAACTTGTATGAACTGATGCAGAGTGAAGTGAGCAGAATCAGGAGAACAACTGAGACAGTAACAACAACATGGTAAAAACAAACTTAGAAAGACTTAAGAACTCAGATCGACCAGCTACAATTCCAGAGGACTTATGTTTAAACATACTAACCAACCCCTGAAGGAGAGATGATAGACTCTTTTCATTTGTTTTGTTGTTGTTGTTGTTGTTGTCCTTGTTTGTCCTTCATTCTCAAAGAGTACCATGACATCAGGTGATGTCATGACTTGTAATGAAATCTGGTTTCAGGCCCCTGTCTTATCTTTGTGGACCTCAGATAGCCTGAGGAAACTCTGGAATTAGGCAGAGCTGGGAGAAGTCAACCAAGGTCTCCCCAATTCTGTCCTCATCCAATGTGCTTTGTTGGCAAAAAAATTACTGAATCTTTGTTTTGTATTTTTAAAGGAAATATTTTTTCATTGACAAACAACTATTTTCTCTCTTCACCTCCCCTGGTTTACTGGAAAAGAAAAAGAAAAATCTTTATAGCAAATATTATGTGTAGTCAAACAAAGCACATTCATGTACTGGACATTTTCAGGTAATGTATGTGTCCATCAGTACATTGAGTCCCTCATGGTCAGCTAGGAGGTACTGTGGATAGAGCACTGGCCCTGAAGTTGGGAGGACCTAAGTTCAAATCTGATCCCAGACAGGTACTAGCTATGTGACCCTGGGTAAGTCACTTAACACCAATTACCTCAAATATCTGTGGCCATCTCTGGTCATCCTGATATATATTTTACCACTGGACCCTCTTGGCTCTGGAGGAAAGAGTGAGGCTGGTGACTTTGCACAGCCCCCCTCACTTAAATCCAATTCTCTTCTCTTCTCTCTCTCCTCTTCTCTTCTCT